>NC_142782.1:34458417-34720917 GCF_988280905.1 Pimephales promelas | reverse complement strand
CATACAGTGGTGTGAATAAGTTTTGGCACCCATGCTAAAGTTGCCTAAAAAGAGGAATAAAAAATCATCTTTTGGATTTTGATCTTAATGCCTTAATTAGAAAAATGAAGAAAACTCCAACCTTTAAGGACACCAATTTTCTTTGTGAATGAATAATCTATCATAAATAAATAAATGTTTTTCCTTAAAATACAGGGTGCATAAGTCATTGCCCCCCTATGTTAAATTCCCATAGAGTCAGGCAGATTTTTAGTTTTAAAAGCCAGTTATTTCATGGATCCAGGATAATATGCATCCTGATAAAGTTCCCTTGGCCTTTGGGATTAAAATATCCCCACATCATCACACACCTTCCACCACACCTAGAGATTGGCATGGTTTTACTTCAGTTAGCCTAATAGCTGGTTTGATTTGCATTGAAAGATGATCTTATGGAAAGTACCCCATGCCAATCTCTCGGTGTGGTGAAGGTGTGTGATGATGTGGAGATATTTTAATCCCAAAGGCCAAGGGAACTTTATCAGGATGCATATTATCCTGGATCCATGAAATAACTGGCTTTTAAAAATAAAAATCTGCCTGACTCTATGGGAATTTAACATAGGGGGGCAATGACTTATGCACCCTGTATATTTTTAAAAGAAAAACATTTATTTATTTATGATACATTATTCATTCACAAAGAAAATTGGTGTCCTTAAAGGTTGGAGTTTTCCTCATTTTTCTAATTAAGGCATTAAGATCAATATCCAAAAGATGATTTTTTATTCCTCTTTTTAGGCAACTTTAGCATGGGGGTCAAAACTTATTCACACCACTGTATAATAACAATAGAAGTCTATGTAACGTCCTCATTTAGGTTGGTATAAAATGTGTGTGTGTGTGTGTGTGTGGACCCTTCAGCAACCTGTTCGAGGTATTTTTGGCTAAATAATCTGGGCCATGTCCCAAAATCACCTTCGTCTTGACGTAAACCACAGTTGGCTGTTACAAGCGCAGTCAAGACGGACCAATTTGTCCCCTTCAAGCCCTTATTTCCTCATCAGCTTTGACAAACGGTGTTATTGTGCAGGAGGTGTTTCTGGGCGGTTCAGCGTGAGCTGGAGGGTGTGAGCGAGCTGTCCGTCAGCGAGAAGTGAATCACAAAGCAAGCGTCTCTGAAATCCTGACCTTTGAATTGGCCAAACGTCGGCCTCTGTCCTGTTCTCAAGGTCATCGCCCTGAGCGCGGCGCCCGTGACCATCTTCAAGTGGCCAGTGTGCTTTAGTGCTCATGAAAGTCAAGGCCTCATGAATTTCATCACTCACGACAGTTTAGAGCCGGTGGGATTTATGTTGATCTCTGAAGGAGATGTTACTGGCTCTGGCCTTTTTACTGCTTGGAATTTCAATTCAGTTCAATGTTGATTTTATTTGAATAACTTCACCAATGTTGCAAAGCTCATCAATGGAGACAAAATCTATTTGAGATGTAAAGCAGTTTTCAGGAGACAACGGTGTCATTATTCACCTCAACTGAGTTCAATGTTGATTCAGTTCAGTCCAATAACACTGTTGATTTGACAAAGTTAGTGTCAGTGTAGTTCAATTCTAAGCTTAACAGGCATTCTGGGAAATATAGTTCTTCAACCATGGTCCATAAATGTGCCTGTACGGACTATAGTTAGTTATATGAATTTCAGTTATTTTTAAATTCAAAGCATGCATGCTATTTTTTGCATTATTAATAAAATGCAATAAATTGCAGAGACTCTCAAGGCTTCGAGAGGTTGAATATCAACCACAGAATTTATAAATAAAAGATTGCATCGTATAAATCATCAAATAAACTCAGTATGTTTAATGCAATTTTTTAGCAATTACATTCTATTTAAAGGGATACTCCACTTTTTTTCTTTTTTTTTTTTTTGGGAAATAGGCTCATTTTACCACTCCACCAGAGTTAAACAGTCGAGTTTTACTGTTTTTGAATGATTTTTTGCCATTTAGAAGAATATCAGTAACCAGACAATTTCTGGTCTCATTGACTTCCATAGTATATTGTTTTCCTACTATGGAAGTCAATGAGACCAGAAACTGTCTGGTTGCTGATATTCTTCTAAATATCAGAAAATCGTCTGAATGGATTCGAAAACGGTAAAACCCGACTGTTTAATTCTGAGGGAGTGGTAAAATGAGCTTATTTCCAAAAAAAAAGTGGAGTAACCCTTTACGTAATGCAACATTTAATTCATCTGACTGAAACATTGCATTAAATGTACTAAATGCCAAATTTATTTTGAGAGTGCAGGGTGAATATAAGAGACAATGAGTGAACACACGTAGCATACAGTATGTAATTGCATGCGTTTTCTCGGTCCGTCGCCGCCTGAGGGAAGAAAGAATGGATCTCAAATGTCTGTATTAAATGTTTACTTGTGCCTCATTAACGTTAGGTCAGTCCAGACGAACAGATGAAGTGTGTTTTAAACTGTAGCTGCAGGGAAACTGTCACCAGTTTGTGAAGAACACGTCACCCGAGGCGAAGCGCAGCTGTAATAACACGTCTACACCTGTCAGAGACTCAATAACACACACACACACACACACTCCGGGTCTCTTGAGCATTACAGGTGAGGCTCTTCTTCATCCTGCACACCTGACAGCGCCACAGGCAAATCCTGACCATCTTTCTCACTCCTGCCACTGACACACACACACACACGTCGCTGCTAAGTTAGCGTCCCGAGGCGAGTGGGGGAATTGCAGATGGCTGAGATGAGTGGCGTGAGGCTGTTTATGCTAAACAAGGGATTTATCCATTCGACACACGCACGCCTCGCTCTCAGACCAGAAGGCTGGGTGTGAATCTGCCAGGCGCTTTCGGTAAATGGCCTCGTTCCCGAAGCATCGGCCCAAACACACACACACACACACTCACACACACACAGAGAGAACTTGAGGATCTGTGTCTGACCGCAGCACTGTGAACCTGATCCCATCAGTCCCGACCACGACTGTCTTTGTGTCATTCACATCTGAACTCGACGCTGGTTCTGTTCTGATTCGATTCTGGAATTGTATGACATTTTTAATTTTCAATTTAAAGATGTGGAACGAAATCAAAGACAGTCATGCAACTGCAGTGTTTTTAGGAGAAGGATTTTTTTTTCATCTTAACGAACTAGATACATAGATAGATATATAGACAGATAGGCGGACGAACGGACGGATGGACGGACGGATAGATAGATAGATAGATAGATAGATAGATAGATAGATAGATAGATAGATAGATAGATAGATAGATAGATAGATAGATAGATAGATAGATAGATAGATAGATAGATAGATAGATAGATAGATAGATAGACGCACAGATCTATAGATAGATAGACAGAAAGATAGACAGACGGATAGATAGATAGATAGATAGACAGACAGATAGATAGATAGACGGATAGATAGATAGATAGACAGACAGACAGACGGACGGATAGATAGATAGACAGAAAGATAGAAAGACGGATAGATAGATAGATAGATAGATAGATAGACAGATGGATAGACAGATAGATAGATAGATAGATAGATAGATAGATAGATAGATAGATAGATAGATAGATAGATAGATAGATAGATAGATAGATAGATAGATAGATAGATAGATAGATAGATAGACGGATAGACAGATAGATAGATAGACAGACAGACAGACGGACGGATAGATCGATAGACAGAAAGATAGAAAGACGGATAGATAGATAGATAGATAGATAGATAGATAGATAGATAGATAGATAGATAGATAGATAGATGATAGATAGATAGATGGATAGATAGATAGATAGATAGATAGATAGATAGATAGATAGATAGATAGATAGATAGATAGATAGATAGATAGATAGATAGATAGATAGACAGACAGACAAATAGATAGATAGATAGATAGATAGATAGATAGATAGATAGATAGATAGATAGATAGATAGATAGATAGATAGATAGATAGATAGATAGATAGATAGATAGATAGATAGATAGATAGATAGATAGATAGATAGTTGGACAGACAGACGGATATATAGACAGACAGACAGACAGATATATTTATTTTGTATATTATATTTTGAAATTCAGTTCTTGTCCTGTCAATTTCTATTCCAGCTACTCTCTAGTGTAATGAATTCAGATGCACACTCCTGAAGTGACAGTAATTCTGATGTATTCCCGAAACGGCCCGTGACGCACCGACAGGATCATGTGACACAGGACTGATCTCGGGTCAGTGACAGTGAATACTGCGGCTCTGGTGTCACACACTCTTCTGTAGGTGATGAACACACACATCCAGCGGTTGAATCAGTAACTCTCTCCTGTCCCTCCAGCGGCGTGTGTGTGTGTGTGTGTGTAGAGTCCGATTACAGCAGACAAAAGCAGACTCGTGCGTCCTGCAGATTATCCCACATCACCTCACAGTCACCTTCACTCCAGATCCGATGGCGTGACACGGCTGCGTATCGTCCTCAATGCAGAAGATTGTGTTTATCAATCTGCAGGCGTGCACAGATTTCACAGAGGAAGGGAAATGACCTCGAGAGAGAGAGAGAGAGAGAGGGCACGCACTCGCCCAGCAGGGTTTCTTTATGTTTGCTGAGCTAATGGGCTGACGGCATTGTGTTCCAGCGGCACAGATCCCTGATCAGACGCCGGCTCCATGTTTGGACCCGACCCAGGAGAAAACCCCGATACTCATGCGTACACACCACTGGTCTAACGCTTCCTCACTGTGTTTGTGTAGTCGAACGAGCCCGCCTCGCTGGGTCTAGAGCGTCATCACAGACGGAAACTGTTGATCTTGGGTTTGTATCGTCAGCTGTGGGACTATAGCGGGGTTATTCGACAGCGGTTGGCAGGTTGAGATCAGTTGACCAGCAGTTGACATAGTTTTGTTTTGTTATGTTGATTTTCAGTGTTGGGAGTAACGCATTACAAAAGTAATACATTACAGTAACATATTACTTTTTGCTGTAACGCAGTAGTGTAAGGCATTACTAATCAATTTTCAGTAATATTTTACTCGTTACATGTTCAGTGAGGCTTGTATTACAGTTGTATTACAGTGTATTGTCTGCTTTTACTTCTTAAAGGCAACAGACTATGTGAAAGTTTTAAAGCAGTCTTTTAGTGCCAGTTCAGAGCGGTCACGTCTGTAACATTGTTTTTTCCTCATAAATGTGAACACGAAAACTAAAATAAAATGAATATTTTAAGTTCTATGGAGACTGGAGAGCCTCCTATTTTTTTTTTGTCACGCATGAATGTGTGTCTTTTCCCTAATATTAAAAATAAAACATAGACTAATATTTGTCTAATGTCTGGAGTCCTTTAAGTAAGTAGCCTATGGACGTTTCAATACATGAATTTTCTGAGAATTTTTATTTCAAGTTTTGACTGCAAATGTCATCATGTCCATAATGCTGGACTTCCCCATTTTTAAATAATTTATCCTCAACTAGTTTTGTGGTGTAGGTCTACGTATTTTATAATGTTAACTTCAAATAATACTAATAGCCTAATTTAAAGATAAGGCAGCATTGGATCTGGACGGTAAGGAGAATAACGCTGGAGTTGGAAGAGGTGTGTCGCGATTCTGTAGGTTCGTGGATGTGGCGAATCGCGATTTCGGTTTCATATTGCATATCGTTACAGCCCAAAAGTTAAGTTCTACTTAGTTATTTTGGTGAAAGTAACTCAAATGTAATACATGAGTAATGTAACGCATTACAATTCTGGGACAGTAATATTGTAAGGTAATGAATTACTTTTAAATAACAGTAACAAGTAATACATAACGTATTACAGTTTGGAAGTAACTTGCACAACACTGTTGATTTTAAGGATGTCCTGATCAAGTTTTTTTTTGTGCTTGAGTCATTTAATATTGGGTAAATCTGCAGATGCAGTCCTGATCGTGATGAGACTACTGATTGTGTTTTTTATGTACAATAAGCTGAGAAATCGCTACAAAAAAGTGGATTTAAAGGAGTAGTTCACTTTAAAAAAAAAAAAACTTTTGCTGATAATTTACTCGCCTCCATGTCATCCAAGATGTCCATGTCTTTCTTTCTTCAGTCGAAAAGAAATTAAGGTTTTTGATGAAAACATTCCAGGATTTTTCTCCATATAATGGACTTCAATGGGGACCAAAACTGTTCAAGGTCCAAATGAGAGTTTCAGTGCAAACTGTTCAAAGGGCTTTAAACGACTCTAGACGATGAATAAGGGTCTTATCAAGCGAAACGATCGGCCATTTAATAAATAAATACAAAAGTTTAAGTTTTATAAGCACAAATGCTCGCCTTGCTCTGTTCTGTGATGCGCATTCGTGACTCTCCTGTTCATCAAAATGAACGAATCTTTTTTCAAGTCATGACTCGAAGGGTCCTAGATAAGACCCTTATTCATCGCCTGGACTCGTTTAAAGCCCTTTGAACAGTTTGCACTGAAACTCTCATTTGGACCTTGAACCGTTTGGACCCCATTGAAGTCCATTATATGGAGAAAATCCTGGAATGTTTTCATCAAAAACCTTCATTTCTTTTCGACCGAAGAAAGAAAGACGTGGACATCTTGGATGACATGGGGGCGAGTAAATTATCAGCAAACGTTTTTGTTTAAGTAAATTTTTCATCTCTATTTTTAGTGTTTATTTAAAATTAGACAATATTTTTTTATTAGATCAGATAGCATTTTAAGCTGTCACGTGGTGATCTTACAATGTGCCACACCTATGGGGCATGTTGTCACATTTCACTTCCATTCTTTCTGGGTAAACCAAGAAAAAAGTATACACTGAATTTATTAAAAAAAAAAAAAACACATAAGTGCACTAGACATAAATACTCTAAACCTAAATTAATATGAAAGTCAAATAGCGTTACGTTGTGAAGACTAATCACTAATAGTGCCCACATGACAGCCGTCTGTTTTCGGTGAAGGAATGATGAGCAGTCTGGAAGGATTTCTCTTTTTACCGTTTGTTTCCGAGGGAAATCGGGGTTTGACATCACCGAGTTAATGACATGGGGAGGTTAAGAATGGATGAAACCTTTACAGGGAACTAGAAAATGGAAGACAGGAGTGGCTTTTAGCCGTGCAGCGTTATTGAAAAGCCCTGCCTTTGTGTGTGAGAGTGTGTTTGAAGTGCTGGCAAAGTTAGTGGCAATTTCAGGCACTCAGGGAGCGCTTCGTCTCGGATCAAATCGAAAGCTATTTTGGTGAAAAAAATATGACAATGTATGTCAGAGAGGAGCCAAAGCATGAAACGCTCTCAAATCATGTGCAAAATACACACTTGCTCTGAGGACGGCGTGTCAGCCGTTGCTCTCGAACGTGACACCACTCAAACAGGGCCAATTGTGAATGTACAGTACGAGACATAGCTCTTGGTTTTGGATGCGCTCACGTGACCGGCTGTGTGTCTCTAATCGGTGCCAAATGTGTGTTTCTCTAATTGCACAAATCACGTTTGGACTCGGACAGCAGACGAGGCGTGACTGGGCATTTAATTCCCCTTACTGTCCTCAGGTCAGGCCCATTATACACAAATATAATTAAAAGCAGCTAGCCTCGGCGCGGGTGTCGTCTGGATGCGATCTGTTCTGTTCTCTTTCTCGATCATTTAATGGCCGAATCAGATTCAAATTAGCTCCCTTGTCATTCAACAGGCCGGTCGGAGGAAGGGAGGGACGCTGTAGCCAATTATGTTTCATATGTCTCCTCGATGTCCCTGAGGTGAACCAAGCCTGTTAATTACATTATAATCCCTGCACTGAAATGTTTAAGAGGACATCTTCATGATGGAGGATGAAATAAGTGCACATGTGAAGTCATGTATGTTTCATGTTTCCTCTTTGATTATGTGACGTCCTATGGCAGATGTGTTTAATATGTGACTGAACGCGTTAGATGTACGGATGTGTGTGTGTGGCTGATAAAGCGAGTGCACCTGTGGCATTGAAGAGAAACCTGGGCTTCATTCACAGCATAATGTGTCATGTTCTTGTTCTTGCTGAATTTCTCCCACTTCATACTGTAAAGAAGAGTTTAACGTGTGAAGAAACAGATAATGATAATTTTAGCTTTGCAGGTGTTCAGTTGTGAACAGACGTCTCGTAGCAACTTTAGGATGAGCAATGATGATCATAGCATTTGTTCTGCAGGTGTATGATTATCAAGAGAGAGGATTATTTACTGCGAATGTTCACAAAAGATTTGTATTTTATTTGAAAGATATAAAAAATATTTATATTTATATATAATAAAAATTATTTATCAATCTATGTAGAGTATATACATGAAAATATTTATATATTCTCTATATATTTATATATTATATATTTATATCATATATAAATATATATATTTATATATATAAAATAATTATACACAGCACACACACACATATATTATGTAAACACAAACTTTTATTTTGGATGCGATTAATCGTGATAATACGTTTGACAGTTTGATGTATTTTTTATATCTATTTTAATTTTTTTTTTAAAAATATAACCGAATTGTATTTAAAATATTTGTATAAATATTATATATATATATATATATATACATATGTGTATATAATTTATAAAAATATTTTAAATACAATTATAATTGTATCTGTTAAAAGTTAAAATTTATTATCTCTCTCTCTATATATATATATATAACATTGTGTATAATAATTGTATGTTGTATATATATATATATATAATAAAAATGAAAAAAATATTTTAAACACAATTATAATTTTATCAGTTATACATTTAAAATGTATTCAAAATATTTTATGTTTATTTCAAAGTTTTAGTTTAGTTTAATTTACAAATTTGTATTATTAATTAACTTCAAATATTCATCATACACATAATGACGATAAAAACTATTACTATTACTACTGTTACTAAACTACTAAATAATGATTGCGTTCCTCACACTGTTTCACATAGCATTTGTTTTTCATTATTATGCAGAATAATACACAATGCATTTTGTATAACAGTGTTAAAAATAAACTCACAGAGTATATATCTGTGCATTTTTTGAAACAATCATAATAATAGTAGGCTAATATTAATAATAGTTCCTGATCCGTGAAGTCGAAGCTCAATAGTATCCAGAGGTCAGAGTTCAACTCGACTGAGGCTCTAATAACATCCAATTACCAGTTAGCTCCCCGTTACACACACCGCTAGCGTGACGTCAGCGCTAGCACACAGCTCAGAAGGCTAACATGTCATAATCATTTATTAACAAAAAGCATTCATTACTTCAATGAGCTCTTTGTTTCTTTTCCTTAAATGATTGCATAGTTTAAATTAATAAATGTCTTAAATTAATACATTTAGATCGTAATATGAACTAATGCACGATGTGTGTTGTGAAAAGCGAGTAAGTTGAAAGATTGCAGGTTGAACGTATAGCTCGTGTGGAGGTTGCAGATCAACCGATAGTGTTTATAGACTGTTAAATGTCTCCGGTAAATCAAAGCGCTTTATGGAAAAGCGTCGGGCTATTTCTTTCTCTAGTAATTGGCTCTCGAGAGAACAGCGAAAGTGTGAGAGTTATTAGCAACAAATTAGGATTCTGGCCATTTTCTTTATTTCCCTTTTTCCAGTTTAGATATTTTTTTGGCCTCTTGCTAGTATTTCAATTGAATTATGTGCCTGGCGTTATGAATATTAATGACTCCCCAGGCTCTGGGAAACTTTAATTTTATGTGTTTTGTAGCATTAAGGCGAGAGTTTCCATGATGGCATCCAGTCTCACTCCCACACACACACACACACACACACACACTCCTGTTCCCCTGAGATCCTCTAAACATTGCTTTGGGACGCTTTTGAGATCTGTGGCTCCTTTGCAAAGGTCCCTGCTAGGACTGAATGGCTCGAACCCCAAAGAAATCTCCAGCAAAGGTTCTCTTGAGTTTAATTGCGGGGCTCGATTAACCTGCGGGAGATACGCCAGCGCTAAATGAGTTTAAAACAACAAAAGAATTCCTGCATAATGAACGCCAGCTTTCTCTCACAAGTGCTCTTGTGTGTGCTGTAAATAGGTAAAAGAACAGTATGGAAAAGAGGAGAGTGCAGGGTGGGAATATGTCTGAGTGTGTGTGTGTGTGTGCATGACAAGATGTTTCCCTATTTATCTGTGTGTTTTTGTATGGCGAATGTCATGGGTTCAGCGATCAAATACAATGTAAAAATGAATGAATGCACTTTATCGAATCAAAAAAAAATTGTGGATACAGATTACAAGCAATATTATTAATTAAATTTAACTCATTAGAATTGAGTAATAATTCATCAAATTAATTCCGCAGCCCTCAAACCCTGTAATTGTGGATAAATGTGGGCACTCGGGTGTGATCCTAATTTTTATTTATAATAAATGTTATACCACTGTCTTCGATAAAGTTTTGTCTATCCATTTATGGTGTTATTTTTTATTTTGGGGGTATTTTTGAATTTATTTACCATACTTTCTACGTAAATTATTTTTACGTAAATGAGTTTTATTTTTTTAATTTTTTAATTACATTAAAATATAGTTCCAATAAGTTCTTAGAGCTAAAACCTAAAAATGAAGTGACTTATTTTGGCTTATTTTCGAATGCTCTAAATTACAGTTTTTCCCATTCATTTCTATGAGTGCCCATTTTTGACCCAAATACAAGATTAAGGAGTTTTTATTTTTCACCTTAACATTGTAGAATTGAGTCAAAAAAAAAATGTTTTTATGTGTTCAGGAGGCAAACTTAGGAAAAGTTACCAAGTCTTGTACCGCTCAGATCAAGGGAAGTATTTAAAAAAAAAAAAAATTAACTATTTTGCCCACATTTGTCCAGAATACGGTTTTAGGGTTAAAAGTTAACCATTTAAAATGAATAAAAAACACATTAAGTCACCATTGTGGTGATCGGTGTTTGTTTTAGGTTTGTTTCTACATTATGCTTGATTGTAATGCAAAAATATTCACCCCCCCGTCAACCATTGTTTGGTCAAACAGATCTCCCACTGTTAGTTGAATCAGTGTTGCGTTGTTGCACCAACATACAGAAAAAAGAGCTGAAATCTCTGTAATAATCTGGTGGAGTGAGCGCTACAGGATGGAGAAATCATCTGAATCAGAGGCTTTTATGCACCTAGCAACCTGTAATTCGTGTCTGAAAACTCTCCAAATGGTGCAGAACGGGAAGAGAGCATTCGCCTGGCTGTGTTTGTGTGTTCATTCAGTTCACGTTCTGCGCGAGTTCACAGAGGTCATGTGAAGAGCACTCGTGTTTATTTGCTCCGTGTCTCTCGTGAACCCAAACGGCAGGAGCGTGAGGTGTGTATTCTGTGTCTTCCTGGAGCTCGGACAGGAGAGCGCTGGTGCTCGCAACGCCAAGGTCAGGGGTTCGATTCCCAGGGGAAGCAAGAACTGATAAGAATGTATATGTGGAGCTTGAAATGCAATGTAAGTCGCTTCGCCAAATGTAAAACGTTAATGTTTGTGAGGGCGTACAAACGAGTTGCGGTCTGTGATTGTGGTGTTTTTATTCTGATCTAAGATTGTGAATTTGCAACATGGTCTAGTGTGATTATTAAACTGTATGGTAATGAAGGTCATTATTGGTTCTGCTGAAAGACATTTGACTTTAGTTCTTTCAATCAGGACTTAAGTGTGAACGTTTACAGAGTTGACGAGAGTTATTTCTATTGGCAAAATATGACACTTTTTGATTCGTTACTTTAGGTAAAAATCAAATGGTGAATATTCAGGAAAAAAAAATTGTGGAAAAAAAAACCTGCACAAGAGCTGCACAATTTTGACAACAATTTTGTGATTTTATATATATATATATATATATATATTTTTATTTATATATATATATATATATATATATATATATATATATATATATGAAGAGTTCAGATGCAAAAGCCTCTAAATGCCATTTGAAATTTTCTTCTTTAATGATGATTTTTATCAAACTTGTATATTTAAGTTCAGTAATTTCACTTAAATAACAATTAATAGGTAATTATCATTGCCATTTAAATGAAATTACTGAACTTAAATATACAAGTTTGATAAAAATCAAAGAAGAAAAGAAAATGGCATTTAGAGGCTTTTGCATCTGAACTCTTCATATATATATATTTTTATTTATATATATAAATAATATGAACATATTTTTTTCACAACTATTTCTATTTAATTTATAAAAATGAAATATAATCATTATTTTTATTATCATGAGCTGCTCTTGTGTGTCACACTTCATTCTTAAACATTCAGTGCATATATTCATGTATATATATATATATATATAAACTAAAAAATGCTGGGTTGTTTCAACCCAAATTTGGGTCAAATATGGACAAACCCAAATGTTGGGTTAATTAATTTTATCCTAACTTCAATGTTCACTTTCTGAACGTAAATGTTTTAATTACATTTTTAACCCAACATTTGTGTTTGTCCATATTTGACCCAAATTTGGGTTAAAACAACCCCACATTTTTTAGTTTTAGTTGTACGTTCTATATTCAACAACTTGCAGCCTCTGATTTAATAATATTAATGCACTGATTTAAGAGTCTTAATGCACCAGTTTTATTTTGTAAGCTTTTCTGCATTGATTTTCACCTCAAAGCAGCAGCAATATGAGATTTAACGTAATGTGCTTAAGTTTAACACTTAAGAAACGTAAGTTTAGTGAAGACACACTAAGTTCGGCGGGTTTCCACTCTATTGATGCTGTATTTCAGTTTACAATGAGAGGAGTTGAATCAATGCGAGTGTATCTGAAGCATAGAGAGACTCAGCAGAAGATGAACCTCTGAAGGACACGCCGTGATTGGCATTCCTCGCGCTCAGACGACGCTTATCGCATACTTAGCAGGGGCATCTGTGTGATCAAATGTCTGATCACTGGGACATGTGTGAGAGAACATCTCTGGAGTCATGTTTACCCAGAAGTCCCTCTGATGGGATGCGTGAGACTCGGACATCGCCACCCGACACGTCCTGCTAACGAGACGCGCGAGAGCCTCTTCTATGGCCTTAAATCATTCCTGTGCCGCTAATATGGAGAGTGTGGAGTGACGGGAGCGAATGCGTGACGGAATGTGAGGATCTCAAACGCACCGACCTCCGAAAAACACCAAACCATGCAGACGAGCCCGTAAATCTGCCGTCATGCTGAATATTATTGAATATATAATTGATATATTATTTATTTATATATATATATATATATATATATATAATTTTTTGTTCAATTTTCAAAATTAAATTTTTACCCAATTCATAAATTTGTATATGTTATATATATCATATACAAATTTATGAATTGGGTAAAAATTTAATTTTGAAAATTGAACAAAAAATAAAAAAAATAATTAACTAAATTAATTTAAATTATATAAATTAAAATTATATATCAATTATAAATCGTAATCAAAATATCAAAATATATATAATTTTTAATTGATTATGTTATACTATTATTATACATTTTTTATAATTTATTATATACTATACCATTGAATTTAATTATTATACCATTGAATATATTATTTTTACTGAAAAAAAATGCATGTTAGGGCACAATTAAAAATATATATAAAGTATTCAACATCTGGATTCCATTGTTGCATTATATAATATCAAAACAAGTTGCATTTTTAAAGATAAATAGCACTTTTCAATCAAAGCATTTCACAAAATAAGGTTTATTAGGTTTTTTAAAAGATGAAACAGTTATTAAATATTGATAATACAGACAAAAGAAGAAAAGTTTTGGTTGATTTCTTACGTGGAACATGTTGATGATCTATAATCTATAACTCGGAAAGTGAAGTTAGTTCTCGTTACATATGCATTCTCGTCTTATATAAAACAATGTAAAGCATTTGTGCATGGATATATCTATCGTAGTCTAAATGCAATAATAAAATCAAATCTGTGCACACACAGAATGTCACACACTCGGCTGTAGGTGAAGGTGTGTGTCGTGATGTAATACAGGCGCAGTAATGTGTGCTTTATTGTTCTGTGTTAATAGACGTGAGTGTGTTTGATCACTCCCACACAGTGACATGTTTCTTCAGCTCTTTGACACACACACACACACACACACACACACATACACACACACACGCTGCTTTGTTGTTTACATGCTCTCTTGAGAGAGACATTCACGTCTCGCGCACTTACATTCACGTTTCCCTCAGTGGGGAAAGATATTGTTTTATCAGTAAATACACACGAGGGATCGACGAACACACACAGCAAAACTCATTTTCATTCAAGATTAGACACATGAATAGTTGAAGTACAGTGAGAAATTCATCAAAGAGCCTATAATATTCAGAATATTCAAATATTCATAAGGGATTTCTCCAATACAAATTGTTATTGCGATTTAAAATGCAATTTTAAAAATAGCTCCAGGTTTGCAATTTTGCCAACAATTTTTTGATTTAAGAATATTTAAGAAAATACTATAATATAATATTTATACTTAATATAGCCATAATTGTACACTATAAAATAAAATGATTATTATTATTAAATAGCATTAATACATAATATTATCACCAATTTGAAACGAAACTCATTCCAGATAGCGTTTCATAATGAGGATAATGGAGATATTTTGAGGCTCATGTTGGATTGTATTATATATATTATATATATATATTTATTATATATATTTTTATATATATATATATTTATATATTTTTATATATATATATATTTATATATTTTTATATATATTTTTATTTATTATATATATATATATATATATATATAAATAATATGGACATATTTTTTTCAAAACTATTTCTATTTAATTTATAAAAATGAAATATAATCATTATATTATTTTACAGTACAACTGTGTTCAAATGTAGATCATACATTTGATAGCTCCTAAAAATAGCTCCAAGTTTGCAATTTTGCCAACAATTTTATGACTTAAGAATATTTAAGAAAATACTATGATATAATATTTATAATTAATATAGCCATAATTGTACACTATAAAATAAAATGATGATTATTATTATTAAATAGCATTAATACATAATATTATCACCAATTTGAAACGAAACTCATTCCAGATAGCGTTTCATAATGAGGATAATGGAGATATTTTGAGGCTCATGTTGGATGGAGAACAGTGGCTCCTTCATGCTTGGCTTGAACTCACACACACCTCACCAGAGAGGATTGTGGGACAGAAATCTGTGTTTTATTAGTTCGCAGTCGGACAGCTGGGTGAAGGTTTATTGGTTTGTCTATAAAGTCTGCTGTGTTCTCGTATTTTGGGCGAGCGAGTCTTGCAGGTCCACAAGGACCCGTCCACATTTCAACACCTGCCAGAACGGGTCCGGCTCCGTCCAGACTGATTACTTACGATTACCTCAGCGTGAAACCACTGCAAACAGGGTCAAGGTGGATTTACCCTTCGCTTACATTTATTTCACGGAAAATAAATGTTGATGGCGTTTCCTCGTTTAAGTGCCTCGGTTTCATTCATGCAGGGGTTTCTGGGACGATCTCAGACGTTTATGTAAGTGGATCTGAAGGCATGCGACTGACCTGTGGCTCACCTGTGGTTGACCTGTGGCTCACCTGTGGTTGACCTGTGGCTGACCTGTGGTTGACCTGTGGCTCACCTGTGGTTGACCTGTGGCTGACCTGTGGCTAACCTGTGGTTCACCTGTGGTTGACCTGTGGCTCACCTGTGGCTGACATGTGGCTCACCTGTGGCTCACCCGTGGTTGACCTGTAGCTGACATGTGGCTGACCTGTGGCTGACCTGTGACTCACCTGTGGCTCACATGTGCTCACCTGTGGCTGACCTGTGGCTCACCTGTGGCTCACCCGTGGTTGACCTATAGCTGACCTGTGACTCACCCGTGGTTGACCTGTAGCTGACCTGTAGCTGACCTGTGGCTGACCTGTGGCTGACCTGTGACTCACCTGTGGCTCACATGTGCTCACCTGTGGCTCACTTGTGGTTGACCTTTGGTTGACCTGTAGCTGATCTGTGGCTCACATGTGGCTGACTTGTGGCTGACCTGTGGCTCACCTTTGGTTGACCTGTGACTCACCTGTGGCTCACCTGTATCTGACCTGTGGCTCACCTGTGGTTGACCTGTGGCTCACCTGTGGCTGACCTGTGGTTGACCTGTAGCTGACCTGTGGCTCACCTGTGGTTGACCTGTGGCTGACCTCTGGCTGACCTGTGGCTCATCTATCCATCTATCTATCTATCTATCTATCTATCTATCTATCTATCTATCTATCTATCTATCTATCTATCTATCTATCTATCTATCTATCTATCTATCTATCTATCTATCTATCTATCTATCTATCTATCTATCTATCTATCTATCTTAACAACTTAACAAATAATGTGTTCCTGTTTTTAGCTCCTCCAAGCACAGAACAGCGCGTGTCTGTGGACTCGAGGAGATGAATATGAAGAATAAGAGTTTAGCTGAAGGCGAGCGGCGATGCGTTATACTCTAATGGGCTAATTATATTTCATCAATAGAGCTTCATTTCCATAAATTAGGCTGGATTGCTTTCATAGCGTTCAAACCCTTGTTGTCAAGCAGACTCAGGTGCGCTTGTTGATGTGAACACCTGAGTTCACCAGCAGCTTCACTCTGACGTCAAACACTGGCTTCTTCGAGAGAGAATGCAGATCTGTGCTCTATTACACTCTAAAAAATGCTGGGTTGTTTTAACCCAACTTTGGGTCAAATATGGACTAACCCAGCCGTTGGGTTAAATCTTTACATTACATTTTTAACCCAACATTTCGGGTTTGTCCATATTTGACCCAAAATTGGGTTAAAACGACCCAGCATTTTTTAGAGTGTACTGTTATCGTGTAAGGGGAAATGACGAAATGCTTTACATGCACAGCGTTTGTTTCAATCTAACCGCTCTGAATCTGAAAGTAGTGTTTACATTAAACAAGTGATCGGTTGATGTGTGTTTTAACATCGCTAAGAAAATCCCGTGAGAGATACGAGACCGGTGCGTCTCACAGGTGTCGCCCACCGGGGCAGATTACATTTTCGGGCAGACTCATCACTAGTAGCCTAGACTTGTTGTTTAACTCCGGTACACTCTAAAAAATGCTGGGTTGTTTTAACCCAATTTTGGGTCAAATATGGACAAACCCGAAATGTTGGGTTAAAAATGTAATGTAAAGATTTAACCCAACGGCTGGGTTAGTCCATATTTGACCCAAAGTTGGGTTAAAACAACCCAGCATTTTTTAGAGTGTAGGCGTGGCCTCCTAGGGCAGCGAAGCAAGTGCATTCTGGGAGTTGTTGTCTTTCATCCCGATAAGCCAAAAATACATGTTCAGTCTTTTCTCAGTCTAGAAAACTCCAAATTCAAAAATAATTGCACATTTCTTCTACATAAATGACCCATTTTAAATGCACATTCATCTTTCCACAGGTGGAGTAACCCTTTAAAGGGTACATATCATGCTTTTAAATCATTAATTTTTACACATAAATCATACCGTTGTGGTCTATATAAAACATAACTGCAATGCTTGGGTCTGAATTCCTCATTATTATAGCTCCACAAGCCCCTTTTCTGATGTGCGTCTGTGAGCGACCCGTTTCAAAGCGGCCCCTTTAAATAAAAAGGAGATGCGTCACACCTCGCCCGCTCTCCAGGTCCATGAGTTCACGGTCGGTTCAACTCCCCGCGTTCGGCCATTATTGTAGTTTGATTAGAGATATACGATTATATACGATACCTTCAAAGAACATTTTTATTCACACTTTAATAAAATGTCAACAACAGAAGACTTGTCCATCAAGCCTTACATATTCGAGTCAGAGCGAGCGAGTCGATAAAGACGACGACGAACCTGCAGAACAATGTGAGTTAACTGTTTTGTGTTATTAGTGAAAGTCGACTATTTCTCTTGTTAAAACAAGCACACTGACAAGATAAATGACTACGGTCTAATCTTACCACAAACAATCTGTATTGATAATATGATACGTTTAGAAAAGCAGCTAAATGAGCATTGATGAAACTCGAGAACAATAATACTGCAGACGTGTAACGTTACTTCAAAACCAAAACAAAGAAAGACAAAGGTACTGCTAAACCATGACCACCATGTGTTTTAAGAAAGTAAAGTACTTTATTTTTATTAACGATATTTACAGCTTATCGAAATGCTCTGTTCGTCGTCTCCAAAGAGAGAAGGAATTTACCCCTCATTCAGACGAAGTCGATCGGCAAACCCTTCTTTATACTGGCGGAGGTTGTTGAAGTGGGAATCCTTGAAGTGCTTCAGGTCACTAACGTACATCCAACAACCGAACATTTTGACTTGCCCTCTCGTAACCTCTGCATCATTGAGCTCGGACTACAGAATCGGAGCGAGTAATAATAATGGCGGATTGCTCAAAGACAAGTGTTGGACCGGTAGTCAATGTTATAGTTCAAAAAACGTCATAGAAAACAGAAAAATCTGAACAGGTTGAAAAATATGACCAAAACAGAATATGACGATATAAACGAAGCACTTGAAGAGAATAATTTCATCTTTTCTGTACTTATACACACTCCAAATATACAACAAAATGCATTTAAGGGCTAAAAAAGTGGATTTTGCATGATATGTCCCCTTTAAGGCCTTGTTTAACACGTTTGCTGTGCATTGATGGTTAGAGAAGTGTAAAGATTGAGAGACACACACACACTGAGGACAGTGCACTCGAGATCCTGCTGTTATATCAGCTCTCTCTATTAGACACTCTTCTCAGGTCCATCTAACCCTCGCTCAGGAGATTGTATAAAGTCTCACTGGGTCGGGAAAATGTTTTATTGTTTTTGACAGAAAACTCTTATGCTCAAAAATACAGTAAAAACAGTAAACATTGTGAAATATTATTACAATTTCAATCATGTGAATATATATAAGTGTAATTTATACCTGTGATTTCCAGCTTCAGTGTCACATGATCTTCCAGAAATCACTCTCATATGAGGATCTGCTGATCAAGACACATTTATGATTATTATCAATGTTGAAAACAGTTCATATTTTGCGGAAACCTTGCAATGATTCTTTGATGAATATAACATTCAAAATAACAGCGTTTTTACAAAATATAATCTTTTTTAACATTAGTCACTTTTGATTCATTTAATGTGTCCTTGATGAGTAAATGTTTCATTTCTTTCATCGTACTGACCCCAAACCTTTGAACAGTAGTGTAAAGCCAGTCAGATTAGAGAATATGAATAAGCTCTCGTCATTTTTATTTTCGGTATCAGACGGTCCATAAACACTTCGTCCGAAGAGAGGACAGCAAAAGCTCAGCATAAATCAGACTTAATTAAGAAATGTAATTATGAGTCTGTACTTTACAAATTTTGCACTGCACTTCTCTAGAAGTGTGTTAAACACTGTTAGACCTTACCAGGTTTTTTACAGTAAAATACTGGCAACACTGTTGCCAGTAATTTACTGTAAAAATGCACTAAATCTCAAGTTAACTAAAAAATACAACTTATTAGTTTTAGTGCATTTTTACAACACTGTTGCGAGTAATTTACTGTAAAAATGCACTAAAACTCAACTTAACTAAAAAATACAACTTATTAGTTTTAGTGCATTTTTACAACACTGTTGCCAGTTTTACTGTAAAAATGCACTAAATCTCAAGTTAACTAAAAAATACAACTTATTAGTTTTAGTGCATTTTTACAACACTGTTGCCAGTAATTTACTGTAAAAATGCACTAAATCTCAAGTTAACTAAAAAATACAACTTATTAGTTTTAGTGCATTTTTACAACACTGTTGCCAGTAATTTACTGTAAAAATGCACTAAAACTCAAGTTAACTAAAAAATACAACTTATTAGTTTTAGTGCATTTTTACAACACTGTTGCCAGTAATTTACTGTAAAAATGCACTAAATCTCAAGTTAACTAAAAAATACAACTTATTAGTTTTAGTGCATTTTTACAACACTGTTGCGAGTAATTTACTGTAAAAATGCACTAAAACTCAAGTTAACTAAAAAATACAACTTATTAGTTTTAGTGCATTTTTACAACACTGTTGCCAGTAATTTACTGTAAAAATGCACTAAATCTCAAGTTAACTAAAAAATACAACTTATTAGTTTTAGTGCATTTTTACAACACTGTTGCGAGTAATTTACTGTAAAAATGCACTAAAACTCAAGTTAACTAAAAAATACAACTTATTAGTTTTAGTGCATTTTTACAACACTGTTGCCAGTAATTTACTGTAAAAATGCACTAAATCTCAAGTTAACTAAAAAATACAACTTATTAGTTTTAGTGCATTTTTACAACACTGTTGCGAGTAATTTACTGTAAAAATGCACTAAAACTCAAGTTAACTAAAAAATACAACTTATTAGTTTTAGTGCATTTTTACAACACTGTTGCGAGTAATTTACTGTAAAAATGCACTAAAACTCAAGTTAACTAAAAAATACAACTTATTAGTTTTAGTGCATTTTTACAACACTGTTGCCAGTAATTTACTGTAAAAATGCACTAAATCTCAAGTTAACTAAAAAATACAACTTATTAGTTTTAGTGCATTTTTACAACACTGTTGCCAGTAATTTACTGTAAAAATGCACTAAAACTCAAGTTAACTAAAAAATACAACTTATTAGTTTTAGTGCATTTTTACAACACTGTTGCAAGTAATTTACTGTAAAAATGCACTAAAACTCAAGTTAACTAAAAAATACAACTTATTAGTTTTAGTGCATTTTTACAACACTGTTGCCAGTAATTTACTGTAAAAATGCACTAAATCTCAAGTTAACTAAAAAATACAACTTATTAGTTTTAGTGCATTTTTACAACACTGTTGCCAGTAATTTACTGTAAAAATGCACTAAATCTCAAGTTAACTAAAAAATACAACTTATTAGTTTTAGTGCATTTTTACAACACTGTTGCCAGTAATTTACTGTAAAAATGCACTAAATCTCAAGTTAACTAAAAAATACAACTTATTAGTTTTAGTGCATTTTTACAACACTGTTGCCAGTAATTTACTGTAAAAATGCACTAAATCTCAAGTTAACTAAAAAATACAACTTATTAGTTTTAGTGCATTTTTACAACACTGTTGCGAGTAATTTACTGTAAAAATGCACTAAAACTCAAGTTAACTAAAAAATACAACTTATTAGTTTTAGTGCATTTTTACAACACTGTTGCCAGTAATTTACTGTAAAAATGCACTAAATCTCAAGTTAACTAAAAAAATACAACTTATTAGTTTTAGTGCATTTTTACAACACTGTTGCCAGTAATTTACTGTAAAAATGCACTAAAACTCAAGTTAACTAAAAAAATACAACTTATTAGTTTTAGGGCATTTTTACAGTAAATTACTGGCAACAGTGTTGCCAGTATTTTACTGTAAAAAACCTGGTACGGTCTAACAGTGAAGACTCAAACTCATAAAGTAAGTAAATAATGCGTTTCTTTTTCTTTTAAGGGTCGGTTTGTGTGTGTGTGAACAAGAAAATCCTCCAGAGAAAGTCTGTGGTGTAAATGAGGATTGTCTCGTTGGTTGCGAGGAGAATTAGTCTCGGTGTGTGTTCAGCTGTTGTTCTTCAAACATCAGTGTTTATCGGCACGGATGAAACAGGCCGAGATTAGAGCGTTACAAACCCGACCGGATTAAATAAAGCCGAGCGCTAATGAATGTGGTGATAAAACAACAATGAAGAACAACGGCCTCTTTACTGACACAATCTCAGAAACGCTCGAGTAATGATGAACTGCCGGAGCGATTCCTCGGGAAACCAAAGGTGTGCGACCTTATCGGATGAGGACATTCACGGAGGCTTAATTCAGATTAATATGAGGATTTAGTGATGTATAAATCTTAATATGTTTGAGTTATGTGTGGGATTACTCATGTTGGGTTAAGAAGACGCTCATATTCACGATATGTTTCTCATCTATCCGTGTCTTTATTTTTCTTTTCCTCCTCTCTGGCAGAGGTTAATTGCTTGATTACTCCAGACATCTACAGGTTAGGCTCTGTAAACCTTCCAGAAGAGGAAAGACATTTTTCACATTTTTGACATAGAAAAGATTTGAAGTGGAAAAGTTGAAATCATGAGACGAGTTACAGGGAGAAAACGATGCTAAATGTGCATAATTCACCTGCCAAAATTGATATTGTTTGAATATTATATTGATAATAATGTAAGCTAGTTTCAGCCATGGAATAAAAATAAAAAAGTAGTTTTCAATTCTGACTTTTTTTTTCATGCTTTTTATTTGAAGGAGCTTTTTATGAAAAAAAAAGCCTGAATTGTGAGATTGCAAGTAATAAAATATGCAATACTTTTTTTTTTTATTTGATCCTACTGTGGAAACAAGCTCCCATATCTATTAGTGGTGTGCAATATTGATAAAACTGTGATCTCTGGGATTTTGTTGATGACGATCATCAGAAGTGTTTCATATTCTTCACATTCTGACAGAAATGAATGTTTTTTTACAACAAGGCAATATTTGATTTTTAAATAAACTGATTTTTTTAAAATGAAATTATGCTTAAATATTAAATGTATCAACCATTGGTTAGCAGCAAGACACTGTTGGAGCGAGTCGAGTTATTCATTCGAACTACTGAGTGATTTAGTCATTGAATCATTCATTTAACTGATGCAGAGTCACAAAACAGGCATTTTGATGTTTTTTGTGGGCATTTATGGGCATTTTAGGCATTTTTTATGACAGATTTACCTCAAAATGTCACCTTATTGTTTACTGAACCATTTTATTACATCAAAATGACTTTCACAATCATGTTATTCAGCTCGTACATCTTTAAACCAGTAATTCAGACGTTATCGTAGACATCCCTAGTTGATGTTATTACTATTAATGCATTTTGCTGTGATTTTGACCTTTTGAGTGATGATGAGGAAGCAGAGAAGCGGTTCACTGACACACTTGTCATGAACTCGAACCCTTCAGGTTTAATTAGAGAGTGTAAAACACACACAATTAGTCCAGACGCCCAGCCTGACCTCGTCTCTCACACACACACACACACATTCAGTCTGTCTTTCTCTTAATGATGCTAACAGTTCTTCAATAATAATAATAATAGATTCATGTGGCATTTTGTGAATGTTAATTAGACTTTATTTCTTCCTGGTCTCTCTGAAGTGAAGGTTAAGCTTGACTCCTATTGAGTTGCCTACCTAGACAGCTCCTGATGCTGCCTTTTAAGGGACCTTCTCTTTTATTTGGCCAGTTTCTTCTTGCTTTACAGAGTAGTTTTTTTTTTATTATTTACTTATTTGACACATTAAATACATCTGCATTGAAACATATCCACAGGGCTAATCTCTGCATGATACAGATGATCCCTGCATGCTGCCTATGAAGGGAGCGACCCATATAGACTGCACTGTAAAACATTAAATGTTGATAAACATCGACTTAAATTCAACATAACTTGATGCATTTAGATTTGAGGTTCTCTCAACTACACTGAAATAATTTGATGTACTATAATAATTGTAGGCTATATAGTCTAGTAACTGCATAATTTATTCATGCTGCAGTGCATGCTGGGAACTCACAAACTCTTAGTCCCCCTGTAGTCAATCATTTTATCCCCTAAAACTCATCTTTGATCACCAAAATGACATTTAAACGTTTTTTTCCTTCAAATATCTTGAATGTAACTCAACACCCTCGCCTCATTTAGTATTCGCGGTTCTATGAATATGCAAATGAGCCCCATTCACATATGTTTTGACTAAAAATGTCCCATGAACTGTAAAATACGTTTATTTACCGTATGTAGACAGAAATGAGCGTACAGTACGTGTCTCCAGTGTTGAGCGTGTCAATAAAACACACTCGAGTCTTTTACAGCGCTCTTCTTTTGTCACCAACAGCAGGACGCGGTGTGTTAACTTAACAAGCTTGTTCAGTGATCGAATCAAGAGCTCTGATGGACACATATATATATATATATATATATATATATAAACACATTTATTGAGGCTGTTTTCTGTGAGTTTTGCTGGGTTTGGGGTCTCGTCTCTCTAAATGCATCTGTGGTCGAAGCCTAGAGGTCAAGGGTCAAGCTGTGTCTCTGCTAAACGTCTGGCGTTCTCTCTGATGGCGTTTCTGAAGCCCGTCGGGACATCATTATATAGTGGAGATTTAGTAACAACTGGAGACCAAAATCACTCAAACTAATTTGGTTTAGAAATTGCTTGTAAATGACAGTGAATAAAAGGTTAAATGTTGAGATTTTGAAGTAGAAAGACTGAAATAGACTCAGAAACTGGTTGAAATTAAATATTTAATATGTTTTGTTTCAGTTAATGCTTATTTTATTTCAAGCAACAAAAATGTTTTAGTTTTTTATGGTTTTAGTTTAACTATTATATCCCTGTTCTATTTTTAACTACTAAAAAATCTACTTTTTAAAATTAAATCTTAAAAATAATTAGATAAATAATACAGTTTTTTATCTAAAAAACAATCAAAATGAAATTTTTATTTGGTCACCTGTATATCATGTGACCAGTAAGTGACATCAGAGAACCGTGTGAACATAACAATGTGTTGTTAAATTATTAAAATATGAAGTTATAGGCCTATATAATAATAATTATTTTATACACTCTTAGAAGTAAAAAAGTTATGGCAAAAAAAAAAAAAAAACGTTCTATACAAGAAGAAATATTTTTAATGATTGCATAATTTCACGTTTAATGTTTTTTTTTCTAGTGATAAAGTATGTTTACGAAACCCCTCTATTATTGTTTTTGTATTTTTTTCTCCTCTGTTTGCTGTTATTGTATTTTTTCTTTAATTTGCAATAAAAAAATAAAAAAATAAATAAAAAAAAGTATGTTTACGAGCTTTTTAAATCCTTAAATTGAATTAAAATGTAAAACTTGATCTATAAATAACCCCAGGATGGATCCGCCGAACGGTTCTGAATATGAAGCGCTACGGAACCTTTAGGGTTCCACGTAGAACCTTTTCTTCTAAGAGTGAACTCTATATTTCAGCTTTAAAAGGGTTTGGTTTCCAACATTTCTTGGGAAGGACGGCAGCAATCAGTCTGATGCACTCTTCGTCTTCTCTTTATATTCTCAGATGACGTGTGATTGTGTGTGTGTGTTTCTTGATATAAACTCTCTCTCTCTCTGTCTCTCTCTCTCTGGATGGTGAAGCACCTTCTGTTCTGGACTCAGTCCGACTCTCAGATCTGCTTAGGACATGCCATATGGCTCCTAGAGACTATCATTCACATTTATCATCCCAGAACAGAGAGAGAGAGAGAGAGAGAGAGAGAGAGAGAGAGAGAGAGAGAGAGAGAGAGAGAGAGAGAGAGACATAGAGAGAGAGAGAGAGACATAGAGAGAGAGAGAGATGGGACCAATTCAATTTAAGCTTGGCCATCCATGACTTCCACAAAGATATGGATGAGATATTCCTCATAGTCTCAAACACTAAATCAAAAGAATTCTTGAGCCGATAAATGACATTTTCCAACCATTGGTTTTCTTTTATTGATTTTTATCTGCTT
Organism: Pimephales promelas; assembly: GCF_988280905.1. Lineage (NCBI taxonomy): Eukaryota > Metazoa > Chordata > Actinopteri > Cypriniformes > Leuciscidae > Pimephales > Pimephales promelas. Next base: position 34,695,228 of record NC_142782.1, on the reverse strand, counting down.
ATTTGAATGTAAATGAAAAATAGATTGTGTGAACGATCCTCTGTCTTACTTTAATTCAAGCAGAAATATGAATCTGGTTATTAAGATGTTTAATTCTTGGAGATATTGAGCTAAATTTAAAGCTTTCTTTCTTTCTTTCTTTCTTTCTTTCTTTCTTTCTTTCTTTCTTTTATTGACATAAAGTCATAAAAAGTGTATGGTAAAAAAATATGGTTTGTACGTTTTAGTAATTTTAATACTTCACCTTAAACTAAATTAGAAATGCCTTGGCTACCAACTGATATTTTTACTGAAAGTATTATAAATAAAACAGGCAAAGAAGTTCGAACTTCGTATTTTTAATATAGCATGGTAATTTATTGTTATTTTGAATTAATTTTTATTTGTATATTTTCATTTTAGTTTTTTTTCAGGTTTTTAGTTTTATATTTTTATATATTCAATTGCAATTGTAATATTATTTACTACTTTATTCAAAATTTGTTTTTTAATTTGTTTTATTATTTTTTTTATTTTTTATTATAAAATAATGAGTTTTTTGTATTTAAGTTTTATTTTTAGTTGTATTTTCGTTTTTTTATGTTATATTATTATTATTTTTTTTTCAGTTACACTCTAAAAATGCTGGGTTGTTTTAACCCAAGTTTGGGTCAAATATGGACAAACCCAACCATTGGCTTTAAAAATGTAATTAAAAAAATGTACCAATGGTTGGGTTTGTCCATATTTGACCCAAACATGGGTTGAGATAACCCAGCATTTTTTCGAATAACTTTTACAAAGTTTAAGTTGACGATAATAACTCTTCGGTGCTCCAGAAATCTTGGTATTGGTATTGAGTCAGAGAGAAGTCTGCATTTCCCACAGGATTTCTGCCATCATCTCGGCCTGATATTTACGAGAAGCCAAACGTTACCCGTCACCCGTTCCCTGTCGGCCGGACCCAAATAAATCCTCCTCTGATTAGACGGTTAGGAGATTTACGTGCGTCTGAAGCAGAAACACCTGCAGGTAAACCAAGCGCCCATAAGTCACGCTTGTTGAGTTGACGGTGGGCTATATTTGCCCTCGTCCCAAACCTGACACAGTCGTCCCGGCCAACGCCTGCGTGAAGACGGCCCCCGCTGGGGCGTAATGTGACCGTAATGACGTGTGTGTCAAGCTTTCGGCACGACGCGGGTCAGCTGGAGTGTGTTTGGACTGTTGCTTCAGGCCTGCTGTGTGTGTGTCAGAGCTGCCAAGACCCGACGGGAGATTTGGGCAACAGCTGCAGGGTGTCTGTGGACACGGGACGCTCGGGGTCCTGTCAGCGCTCGCTATGTTTAGAGTCTCCAGCCGCTCACTATTCTCTCTGTCCTTCCCTTCTTCATCTCAGCCAGCGCATGTTTCATTTTAAAGAGGATGATTATCATTCTGTCAGCGTTCACTCATTCTGTTTCTTCTGTGCCACATAAGTGGAGCACAAGAGTTCACAAAAACCTCAAAATTTTGACTGGTTTTTATTTATTATTATTTAATTGTATTTCAATTTAATTACGTTTAAAATATATATATATATAATGCTATTAAAAATATATATATTTTTTAAATGTGTTATTTTTATTATTTAATTTATTTTTTTTGTTACATTTTTATTTGTTTTTTATTATTTAATTTATTTATTTTTAAATATTTAAATATTTAAATATTTAAATATTTTATTTTATTTTATTTTATTTTATTTTATTTTATTTTATTTTATTTTATTTTATTTTATTTTATTTTATTTTATTTTATTTTATTTTATTTTATTTTATTGGTAAAATATTCCCATTTCTGTGGACAATGAGACGCTGGTCATCCTGTCAGCGCTCGCTATGTTTAGAGTCTCCAGCCGCTCAGTATTCAGTATCCTTCCCTTCTTCATCTCAGCCAGCGCATGTTTCATTTTAAAGAGGATGATTATCATTCTGTCAGCGTTCACTCATTCTGTTTCTTCTGTGCCACATAAGTGGAGCACAAGAGTTCACAAAAACCTCAAAATTTTGACTGGTTTTTATTTATTATTATTTAATTGTATTCCAATTTAATTACAATAAAATATAAATATATATATAATGCTATTAAAAATTATATATATATATATTTTAAATGTGTTAATTTTTTATTATTTAATTTATTTATTTTTCTTACATTTTTAATAAAATTTTTTAAAAATATAAAAATTTTTTTAAATATTATTTTTTTTTTTTATTTTATTGGTAAAATATTCCCATGTCTGTGGACAATGAGACGCTCGCCATCCTGTCAGCGCTCACTATGTTTAGAGTCTCCAGCCGCTCTCTTCCCCCTCAGTGTTCTCTCTATCCTTCCCTTCTTCATCTCAGTGAAAGCATGTTCCAATATTTCATTTTAAAGAGACAGTTCACCCAAAAATGATCATTCGGTCAGCGTTTACTCACCTTCGTATCGTTACAAAGTCATGCGGGTCTGGAGCGACTCTGAGGTTGAATTTCATTTTTTATATGAACAGTCTCTTTAATCATCCCAGTATTCAGCTCTCACTGACGCCCACTTGACCTGACCTACAAGCCTTTCCAGACTCGTTTCATCTGGGCTTCGTATCGCTGAAATAGGCCAAGTGCAAGTGACGTGGGACTTGATGAAAATCTCGCACTGTATTTATCTGGAGAATGATGGTCAGATCGTGCAGAGATGAGGGAGAACGGAGCACATCATTTGCACTGGGGAATTTCACTTCCTTAGACCGATCTCTGGATGTGTGACAATAACAATGAAAGATAACGTTCTTACAGGCAGGATGATTTTGTAATCTTTGATTGAATAAACGTTGGCGAATGTCAGCTCATATTTCACCTCCAAATCAAAAGAATAAAAGTAATATGCCTATTTTGGGGCCAATGCATTGTGGGTGAAATATGACAGCGCTTTTCATCATAAATGTGTCTTGATCATCAGATCCTCATATTAGAGTGATTTCTGAGGGATCATGTGACACTGAAGACTGGAGTAATGATGCTGGAAATCACAGGAATAAATTACACTTTACTATATATTCACATAGAAAACTGCCATTTTAAATAGCAAAAATATATCGGATTTAAATGACAGGAATAAATTACATTTTACTGTGTGTTCCCATAGAAAACCGCTATTTTGAATCCTACTAATATTACAGAATTTTACTGTATTTTAATAAAATAATAATAAATTACACTTTACTATATATTCACAGAAAATAGCCATTTTAAATAGCAAAAATATTTCAGATTTAAATGACTGGAATAAATTACATTTTAAAGTGTGTTCCCATAGAAAACAGCCATTTTAAATAGCAAAAATATATCAGATTTAAATCACAGAAATAAATGACACTTTACTATATATATAGAAAACAGCTGTTTTAAATAGCAAAAATATATCGGATTTAAATGACAGGAATAAATTACATTTTACTATGTGTTCCCATAGAAAACCGCTATTTTGAATTCTAATAATATCATAGTATTTTACTGTATTTTTGATCAAATCATAATAAATTACACACTACTGTATATTCACATAGAAAACAGCTGTTTTAAATAGCAAAAAATATATCAGATTTAAATGACAGGAATAAATTACATTTTACAGTATGTTCCCATAGAAAACTGCCATTTTAAATAGCAAAAATGTATCAGATTTAAATCACAGAAATAAATTACACTTTACTATATATATTTACATAGAAAACAGCTGTTTTAAATTTCAAAAATATATCGGATTTAAATGACAGGAATAAATTACATTTTACTATGTGTTCCCATAGAAAACCACTATTTTGAATTCTAATAATATTACAGTATTTTACTGTATTTTTGATCAAATCATAATAAATTACACTTTACTATATATTCACATAGAAAACAGCTGTTTTAAATAGCAAAAAATATATCAGATTTAAATCACAGGAATAAATTACATTTTACAGTGTGTCCCCATAGAAAACCACTAATTTGAATTCTAATAATATTTCAGAATTTGACTGTATTTTGATGAAATTAGCTCAGCTCTGGTGAGCAGAAGAGTTCACATGGAGTCCCAGGCATGATTCGGTTCATATCCGTGAGCTTGCCGCTTCTCCACGGGGGTCTGACCTCCAGCTCTCAGTCGATTCTTCATTTAGATGCTCCTGAAACCTGCGTTCAGACATCATAGGGTCAAAGGTCACGGTCCTGCCCCAGGTGTCAGATCCTAATAGAGAAGAGTGGATTTATTCGTCGGTAACACAGCAGCTGGCCGTGCGTCGTGTGTTGGCTGTGTAAATCTTCTTCAGGACAGTCCGGCATGCGCTGGATATGCTAATCCTGAGGAAACGGCCTTTTTCGGCTGTAAATCTCCTGGTTAAGTTGTTTTGTCTCGTGTGAAAGGTGGACATGTCCTTGAGTCTGGTGTTTTCTCTATCAGTCTGCAGCTCACCTGTGGACGTTCACTTATCTAAATTGTCTCAGACTGCTATTGATTTAGGTTCGTGTGTGTGTGTGTGTGTCAGGATTAACTCTGCTCAAAGAGAGACGTCCAGCGTTCGATTAGTCTTGTTTGATTACCGTGATACAGTTCATCATCTCTGATCGGTTGGGTTATCTGGTTGCTTTTTCACAAAACTCTGAATAACGTGGAGGTTTCTTAACATTAACTATGTTTTAAAATATATTCAAATAGAAAATAATACAATTTCATAATAAATAATTTCATAAATGAATAACATTTACACTGTATTTGGGATCAAACAAATGCAGCATTGGTGAGCAAAAGATACTTCTTTCAAAAACATTATAAAATCTTACCAATTCCAAAGCTTTTGAATTGTTTTATTTATTTATTTAAAAAAAAAAAAAAATTTTTAATTCTTTATTTTATTTTGTATTTATTCTCAGAGAAATTATAACATTAACTTTGACTTTAAAAAATGTATTAACTTTAATTATTATTAAATTATTATTATTAAATTAACTTTAAAAAAATGCAGCCTTGGTTAGGAGAGACTTCTTTCAGAAACTTTAAAGTCTTACCAAACTTTGAGTAGTTTTATTTTATTTTATTCAAGAAATTATAACATTAACTTTATTAAAATAATTGTCAAATATATTAAAATAAAAATGTATTATTTATTAATAAATATGTGTAAATTGTATTAATATTATATTATTATCTTTGCATGGGCTAAAGTGAATTTTTTTCATTTGTTTATCTTTTTTTAAAATAATTTTTTAACAGTATGATTTTATGGGCTTTCTCTGCTCTCAGTGTATGTGGGCGTGTCAGTGAACAGACTCTGGGCGTGTCAGTGGGTGTGTCAGTGAACATATGTGGGCGTGTCAGTGAACACTGGGTGTGTCTGTGGGCGTGTCAGTGAACAGAATGTGGGCGTGTCAGTGAACATGATGTGTGTCTGTGGGTGTCAGTGAACAGAATGTGGGCGTGTCAGTGAACACTGGGTGTGTCTGTGGGCGTGTCAGTGAACAGAATGTGGGCGTGTCAGTGAACACTGGGTGTGTCTGTGGGCGTGTCAGTGAACAGAATGTGGGCGTGTCAGTGAACATGATGTGTGTCTGTGGGTGTCAGTGAACAGAATGTGGGTGTTTCTGTCGGCGTGTCAGTGAACAGATGTGGGCGTGTCAGTGAACAGACTCTGGGTGTGTCAGTGAACAGACTCTGGGTGAGTCAGTGGGTGTGTCAGTGAACAGAATGTGGGCGTGTCGTTGAACAGAATGTGGGCGTGTCAGTGAACAGATGTGGGCGTGTCGGTGAACAGAATGTGGGCGTGTCAGTGAACAGACTCTGGGTGAGTCAGTGGGTGTGTCAGTGAACAGAATGTGGGCGTGTCGGTGAACAGAATGTGGGCGTGTCAGTGAACAGACTCTGGGTGAGTCAGTGGGTGTGTCAGTGAATAGAATGTGGGCGTGTCAGTGGATGTCAGTGAACAGAATGTGGGCGTGTCGGTGAACAGAATGTGGGCGTGTCAGTGAACACTGGGTGTGTCTGTGGGCGTGTCAGTAAACAGAATGTGGGCGTGTCAGTGAACATGATGTGTGTCTGTGGGTGTCAGTGAACAGAATGTGGGTGTTTCTGTCGGCGTGTCAGTGAACAGATGTGGGCGTGTCAGTGAACAGACTCTGGGTGTGTCAGTGAACAGACTCTGGGTGAGTCAGTGGGTGTGTCAGTGAACAGAATGTGGGCGTGTCGTTGAACAGAATGTGGGCGTGTCAGTGAACAGATGTGGGCGTGTCAGTGAACAGAATGTGGGCGTGTCAGTGAACAGACTCTGGGTGAGTCAGTGGGTGTGTCAGTGAACAGAATGTGGGCGTGTCAGTGGATGTCAGTGAACAGAATGTGGGCGTGTCGGTGAACAGAATGTGGGCGTGTCAGTGAATACTCTCGATGTGTCAGTGAACAGAATGTGGGCGTGTCGGTGAACAGAATGTGGGCGTGTCAGTGAATACTCTCGATGTGTCAGTGAACAGAATGTGGGCGTTTCGGTGAACAGAATGTGGGCGTGTCAGTGAATACTCTCGATGTGTCAGTGAACAGAATGTGGGCGTGTCATCTGAGGCTGAGACTAGTATTAGATGAAGTAACTCTACTAACAGCTGATTTTGCTGGAAGTGTGTAGAGCAGCAGTTCTGTGAAGGGTTCAGTTTGAAAGCGATGTTAATAACACCCTTGATTAGAGAGGTTTGTAATAAGCACTCATATGTTTCTATATTGGGTGCAATGCGATGCTTTGCCTTTGAGGGATGTTATTACTGTAAGAGTCCCGTTACACATATTGCACTTCGCTCTCTGTTTGATGCGTCTTTTTTACAGTCTATGGTCTCACATTCCGTGTGTGTGTGTGTGTGTGTGTTTTCTCAGATTGAGTTTTGTGTTTGCGCTCTCTTAGAGACATCTATTACACACATCATCCAGAGTATCCACAGGCATTTTGGCCTCGTAGCAAAAACCCTGAAGCCTCATTAGAGCCGAATGTGGCTGCGGTCCAGTCGTGAAGAGTGTGTGTGTGTGAGAGAGAGAGAGAGAGAGAGAGAGAGAGAGAGAGGAGTCGTGAAAAGTGAGAGACCCTCCATCAGGCTCCAGAAACAGCTTGTGTGTGTGTGTGTGTGTGTGACCCTCCATCACGCTCCAGGAACAGCGTGTGTTCGTCTAACCGGCTCGAGGACGACAGGAATGTCCTGAAGCACAAACACTCTCCAGGACATCAGAGTTTCTTCCTTCTCAGGAAATGACTGACACTTTTGTGTGTGGTCGTTGTGAAAGTGTTGATATCATAATAACACACTCTCACCGTGACATGAGAATGGCTGCAGAGAACGATGCCAACCATTGCCTTTACAATTAACTAGCCTTCAACAGTGAGAGGAAGTGACATCAGCGGTTTACAGTATAGACCCTTTTACAGTTGGTAAACATGGTGACGTTTTTTTGTGTGGGCGGAGCTTAGGTGGAGACAGAAAGATCCCTCTGGTCGCTTCACTAACGCAAGTTAGCAAGTTTTATTAGCTTGTTTTTTTAACAATGACTGGAGAAAATCAGATTTTATCTTAATGTGTAAGGTCCTTAATGTCTTAATCACTCTCCAGGACCGCGATTGTTATTTCCAAAAGTTATTTTTAACGGACAGAACCAGATTGGCCGACCCGTAGCCGCCTACACGTTACGTTACCTCGGTTGAGTGGCCTGACTTCTACATCTACCTTATAGAGAAACCGATCGTAAAGAGAAACTGAGGGCACACAAATCTTTAGATGCCTATAACTACCTGTAAAAAATATTTTCAAGATTTGTTATCACAACATATTTTCTTTTGTCAAATCAACTTTATAATAATTTATTTAGTTCAGATAACTTATTATTTTGAGTTTCTGATGATTAAATTAATCTCCTTCATTGTATTAACTCACTTTTTCCAGTTCAATCAACTTAACATTTCAAGGCAATCCAGGTTACTTACTTTTTTAAGTTAAACAAACAATATTTTTTTACAGAGTAGTAATCACAACATTTTTTCTTTTGTCAAATCAACTTAAATAATTTATTTAGTTCAGATAACTTATAATTTTGAGTTTCTGATGGTTAAATTATTCTCCTTCATTGTATTAACTCACTTTTTCCAGTTTAATCAACTTAAAATTTCAAGGCAATCCAGGTTACTTACTTTTTTTAAGTTAAACCAACAATATTTTTTTACAGTGTGGTAATCACAACATATTTTATTTTGTCAAATCAACTTAAATAATTTATTTAGTTGAGATAACTTATAATTTTGAGTTTCTGATGGTTAAATTAATCTCCTTCGTTGTATTAACTCACTTTTTCCAGTTCAATGAACTTAAAATTTTAAGGCAACCAGGTTACTTACTTTTTTAAGTTAAACCATCAATACTTTTTTTGCAGTGTATGTGCTGAATGGTCCTGTACAAGACGTGTGTGTATGATCCGCAGTTCTGCCGAGCTGGGGCAGAGAAGACGACAATGTAAAGAGTGTCATGACGGTGCGATTTTTAATCATGTGAATATTTTCTAGAAATAAAAAATATTCATTTTTCATTGATACTTGCACCAAACAAAACAATAAGATGACATTTAAAAATAATAAAAATAATTTAAGCTTCTTATTATGTAGCCGAATCTGTGCTGGTTTGTATTGGCCGCCTCCAGTTTTCACTTTGTTTTGCCTCCAGCTAGCGCCGTGACGTAACTGTGACGTCGGCGCAAAAGGGGTCTATAAATGGCATGGTTCTCCAGACTCAGTCTGAGAGAGAGAGAGAGAGAGAGTGAGAGAGAGCTGTGCCTGTTCTTTCTCTTTTTCTAGATGATCACCTTAATTTACCTTTACTCAGTCAGAAGGCAAAATAATCATTTACCAAGAGTCCTTGTGTGTGTGTGTTTGAGAGTCACAGTGGCAGCAGGAATCAGCTGGAATTAAATGAAAATACAAGAACAAACACAAGCATATCCCAACATGTGTTCAGTTTACACATGAGGCTTTTCCGCTTTGACACGGTTGTGTTCAATAAAATGATTCGCATATGGTCGATGTTTTGCTCTGTGATTCTCAGCGAAGCAAACAAACTCCAGCTGAATCTTTATAGAAATTGATATTAGTTATGTTATTGGGGATCAGAGGTGGACAAACTACTCAACTTCCTTACTGGAGTGAAAATACAGATACTGGTCAAATATTGCTGATTTTTACTTGTTACTGAAGTACTTGAGTATCAAAAGTAAATATCAATGCATTGTTTTATTATAGTTGCATTGTTGTATGTAATACTTACGTATGCCTCTGAATATCCTCATACGAATATCAAATGTGTTTACATCACAGTACCAGTGGGATTGATTGTGAGATGTGCACTCAATACTGTCCACAATAGTGCCCTATTTACATTTAGTTAGCCATACTAATGAGCTAGATGAATCATAATCATAATAACCGCTTAGTTTTGCACATATTTTGTGTTCTGTTGATGACGAATAGTGATTGGGATGCTTAAGTGATAAAACTACGTTTCCCATAATCCTCTGTGGCAAAACTACAAATGCACCGATAATTGATCAATTATACACGTAAAGTGTGTTATTCCTACATTTTATGCTCTAGCACTTCATTGGGATGTTAAAAATATTGAATTTTTCAACACGTCCTTTTATTCTGATCAAAATCATTCTCGTAAGCATCTGAAGGCAGACCGTGTCCCACTGTTTTTCATGTGACACACAGTTGATTGATTGCTTTAAGAAATCTTAATAAAAGGAAATATTCACTTTTTACCAGTTGAAATAAGCTCAACCAGCCTCAGACATTACAATATGCAAATCCTCGTGCTAAACCGTGTCCTCATATTGGACATGGAAACAAATGTAAGAAATTCAAATGTTTTCTCGTAGTTCTCATCTGAGCTTATCCCGGTGAATGCCGTGCCTGCGGGAGGATAATAAATATATTTGATAAACATATTAATAAAGACGGAGAGCGGTTTACACTGGCGTCATCCGTTTGTCTTCTTTAGCAAATAAACCTGCGCTCGCTCGGAGCCTGAGGTGAGTGTGTTTTCATGATCGATGACTTGTTGATTTGGATCCGCAGTAAATGTGCAGCTCTGCGGGGATCTGAACTCACTCTGACCTCCATGAAATTACACATCAGAGGAACGCTGAACCAGACCCTCCTCGTCCGCCGGATAAACTCGTTACTGACGATTCATAATTACAGATGTTTGCTAGCAGCCGCTCGAAAACATGTGCGCTGCTCATGAACTCGGATGCATCAGTGTGTGTGCATTAACCCCGTTAACCAACCGTCTTAAAGGGATAGTTCACCCAAAAATTAAGATTAACCCATGATTTACTCACCCTGAAGAACATCATTAGTGTGTGTGACACTCTTCTTCCAGACGAACACAATCAGAGTTATATTAAAAAATGTCCGGGCTCTAAAAATATGCACTTTTATGATGGACAGATGCACTTTTATCATAGATAGATGCACTTTTATGATGGACAGATGCACTTTTATGATGGATAGATGCACTTTTATGATGGATAGATGCACTTTTATGATGGACAGATGCACTTTTATGATGGATAGATGCACTTTTATGATGGACAGATGCACTTTTATGATGGATAGATGCACTTTTATGATGGACAGATGTACTTTTATGATGGACAGATGCACTTTTATGATGGATAGATGCACTTTTATGATGGACAGATGCACTTTTATGATGGATAGATGCACTTTTATCATAGATAGATGCACTTTTATGATGGACAGATGCACTTTTATGATGGATAGATGCACTTTTATGATGGACAGATGCACTTTTATGATGGACAGATGCACTTTTATGATGGACAGATGCACTTTTATGATGGACAGATGCACTTTTATGATGGACAGATGCACTTATATGATGGATAGATGCACTTTTATGATGGTCAGATGAACTTTTATCATAGATAGATGCACTTTTATGATGGATAGATGCACTTTTATGATGGACAGATGCACTTTTATGATGGATAGATGCACTTTTATGATGGTCAGATGCACTTTTATCATAGATAGATGCACTTTTATGATGGATAGATGCACTTTTATGATGGACAGATGCACTTTTATGATGGATAGATGCACTTTTATCATAGATAGATGCACTTTTATGACGGACAGATGCACTTTTATGATGGATAGATGCACTTTTATGATGGATAGATGCACTTTTATGATGGACAGATGAACTTATATGATGGACAGATGCACTTTTATCATAGATAGATGCACTTTTATGATGGACAGATGCACTTTTATGATGGACAGATGCACTTTTATCATAGATAGATGCACTTTTATGATGGATAGATGCACTTTTATGATGGATAGATGCACTTTTATGATGGATAGATGCACTTTTATGATGGACAGATGAACTTATATGATGGACAGATGCACTTTTATCATAGATAGATGCACTTTTATGATGGATAGATGCACTTTTATGATGGATAGATGCACTTTTATCATAGATAGATGCACTTTTATGATGGATAGATGCACTTTTATGATGGACAGATGCACTTTTATGATGGATAGATGCACTTTTATGATGGACAGATGAACTTATATGATGGACAGATGCACTTTTATCATAGATAGATGCACTTTTATGATGGATAGATGCACTTTTATGATGGATAGATGCACTTTTATCATAGATAGATGCACTTTTATGATGGATAGATGCACTTTTATGATGGACAGATGCACTTTTATGATGGATAGATGCACTTTTATGATGGACAGATGAACTTATATGATGGACAGATGCACTTTTATCATAGATAGATGCACTTTTATGATGGACAGATGCACTTTTATGATGGATAGATGCACTTTTATGATGGATAGATGCACTTTTATGATGGACAGATGAACTTATATGATGGACAGATGCACTTTTATCATAGATAGATGCACTTTTATGATGGATAGATGCACTTTTATGATGGATAGATGCACTTTTATCATAGATAGATGCACTTTTATGATGGACAGATGCACTTTTATGATGGATAGATGCACTTTTATGATGGATAGATGCACTTTTATCATAGATAGATGCACTTTTATGATGGATAGATGCACTTTTATGATGGACAGCTGCACTTTTATGATGATAGATGAACTTTTATGATGGACAGATGCACTTTTATAATGGACAGATGCACTTTTATGATGGATAGATGCACTTTTATGATGGATAGATGCACTTTCATGATGGACAGATGAACTTTTATGATGATAGATGCACTTTTATGATAATAGATGCACTTTTATGATGGACAGATGCACTTTTATGATGGACAGATGCACTTTTATGATGGACAGATGCACTTTTATGATGGATAGATGCACTTTTATGATGGACAGATGCACTTTTATGATGGATAGATGCACTTTAATGATGAATAGATGCACTTTTATGATGGATAGATGCACTTTTATGATGATAGATGCACTTTTATGATAATAGATGCACTTTTATGATGGACAGATGCACTTTTATGATGGACAGATGCACTTTTATGATGGACAGATGCACTTCTATGATGGACAGATGCACTTTTATGATGGATAGATGCACTTTTATGATGGACAGATGCACTTTTATGATGGACAGATGCACTTTTATGATGGATAGATGCACTTTTATGATGGACAGATGCACTTTTATGATGGATAGATGCACTTTTATGATGATAGATGCACTTTTATGATAATAGATGCACTTTTATGAGGGACAGATGCACTTTTATGATGGACAGATGCACTTTTATGATGGACAGATGCACTTTTATGATGGATAGATGCACTTTTATGATGAATAGATGAACTTTTATGATGGACAGATGCACTTTTATGATGGACAGATGCACTTTTATGATGGACAGATGCACTTTTATGATGGACAGATGCACTTTTATGATGGATAGATGCACTTTTATGATGAATAGATGAACTTTTATGATGGACAGATGCACTTTTATGATGGACAGATGCACTTTTATGATGGACAGATGCACTTTTATGATGGACAGATGAACTTTTATGATGGACAGATGCACTTTTATGATGAATAGATGAACTTTTATGATGGACAGATGCACTTTTATGATGGATAGATGCACTTTTATGATGGATAGATGCACTTTTATGATGAATAGATGCACTTTTATGATGTATAGATGAACTTTTATGATGGACAGATGCACTTTTATGATGATAGATGAACTTTTATGATGGACAGATGCACTTTTATCATGGATAGATGAACTTTTATGATGAATAGATGCACTTTTATGATGATAGATGCACTTTTATGATGATAGATGCACTTTTATGATGGACAGATGCACTTTTATGATGGTCAGATGCACTTTTATCATAGATAGATGCACTTTTATGATGGATAGCTGCACTTTTATGATGGTCAGATGCACTTTTATGAAGGATAGATGCACTTTAATGATGGACAGATGCACTTTTATGATGGATAGATGCACTTTTATGATGGACAGATGCACTTTTATGATGGATAGATGCACTTTTATGATGGATAGATGCACTTTTATGATGGACAGATGCACTTTTATGATGGATAGATGCACTTTTATGATGGACAGATGCACTTTTATGATGGATAGATGCACTTTTATGATGGATAGATGCACTTCTATGATGGATAAATGCACTTTTATGATGGATAGATGCACTTTTTTTATTTGTAATTTATTTAATATAACTCTGAATGTATTCGTTTGTAAGAAGAATATATTTTGGGTGAACTATCCCTTTAATGATGGATTTTGAGAGGCTGTTCTCGATAGATTGGCCCTCGTGTTCTCGTCACCACCCAAACTCCCAGCGGAAAACGAACTTCCAGATGCGGACGCATATGGGACGCCACAAACATTAAGACCGCATCCCAATCTGCATTCTTTTACTGCGCGCTAAAGTGTGTGCTTGTGACGGGAAACTGTGTACTTCAGCATAATTAATAAGACACTACGCCAGTTTCGGGACATGCTGTTATTTTGTAAAAGTTCATCTTGATCCACAGTTTCTGTCTTTTAAGATGTTTGAACACACAAATTTAATTATAAATGCAAAATTACTGGAGTCGTGCATATATATATAACTATACAGTCGTGCATATATATAATTATTTATAATATAATATAGTGTATATAATTTGGAACACATTAATCCAATATGACATTTTTACACACACACACACTCAATTAAAAATGCAAAATAACTGGAAAAAATACATCTGACACAACACAAATAGTATGGCAATCATATTATATATACACACAATTATATATTGACTATATTTATAATACACATACACATACTATATATATATATACAGTATATATATATATAAAGTATATACTGTATACTTTATATATATATATATATATATATATATATACAGTATTTTTCATATATGTAATTTTATTCAAATAGCTGGAAAAATAAATGTTGCACATAGAAATATTACAGTATGTCAATCACACATCTATAAAATTATATTTAGTATAATATTGTGCATATATATATATATATACACTGCTCAAAAAAATAAAGGGAACACTAAAATAACACATCATAGATCTGAATGAATGAAATAATCTTATTAAATACTTTTTTCTTGTTTTTACTTTTTAAGTGTTGTTTAAGTGTTCCCTTTATTTTTTTGAGCAGTATATGTATATATATATATATATATATATATTGGGACACATTAATCCTAATCGTGCACACAGTACAGTAGGAATACAAGGCAACAGGGAGTCGGGACTTCACATTCACAACGTCTCGATTGATGCGCTCGTCTTTTCTAAACCAGAATGGCCTCGCGGGCTTGAAGAGGTTTGCAGTAGACAGACAGAGGAAGTCAGGCATGTGTCCAGCAGATGTTGACCGCTCTCATAGCCAGAAGCAGGTGAGATGGTCCATCAAACCATCAGCACAACTTCCCTTCGCATTTAAAGCACTGATGGAAATGTGTGTGTTGTTTCCATCTCAGCTGGCATGAGAACACATGCTAACCTCCCGAACGCTGGAGAACGGCTCGCGGTTACACATATTACCTGTGCGTCAGGAGTTATTGAAGGCAGCTGTTGCTCGTGTTCAGCAGGAGCAGGTGGAGATCTGTGTCACACACACACACACACACACAAGTGATGATGTAAAGACAGGCTGCTGACGCTTTCTGTCACGGCTAACGCAGGTTTAAGGGTCGCGGTGGACTCCTGAATTCCTGCCGGTCCTCCGGGAATAAAGGAACGCGTTTAGTCTGATGATCCAACACTGAACTCCTCATCACTGTCCTGGATCATGGAGAGATACTGGAGAATGATCAGACACTTTGATGAATTTATATGTGTGTGTGTGTGTGTGTGTGTGTGTGTGTGCTAAACTCTTTATGCCCTTGTGGGGATTTTTTGGGGCCCTGTGAGGAAAACAGCTCATAAATCAAACTAAGTGATGGTTTCTGTGTGTGTGTGTGTGTGTGTGTGTGTGTGTGTGTGTGTGTGTGTGTGTGTGTGTGTGTGTGTGTGATGGGTAGGTTTAAGGGTAGGTCTAGTGTGTGTGTGTGTGTGTGTGTGTGTGTGTGTGTGTGTGATGTGTAGGTTTAAGGGTAGGGCTAGTGTGTGTCTGTGTGTGTGTGTGATGGGTAGGTTTAAGGGTAGGTCTAGTGTGTGTGTGTGTGTGTGTGTGTGTGTGTGTGTGTGTGTGTGTGATGTGTAGGTTTAAGGGTAGGGCTAGTGTGTGTCTGTGTGTGTGTGTGATGGGTAGGTTTAGCGGTTGTGTGTGTTTATTTATTTATGTTATTTATATAGCACATTTTATACACAAAGGCAAATGTGTGTGTGTGTGTGTGTGTGAGATGGGTAGGTTTAGGGGTAGGGCTAGTTTGTGTGTGTGTGTTTGTGACTGTGTGTGTGTGTGTGTGATGGGTAGGTTTAGAGGTAGGGCTAGTTTGTGTGTGTGTGTGTTTGTGACTGTGTGTGTGTGTGTGTGTAGGTTTAGGGGTAGGGCTAGTTTGTGACTGTGTGTGATCGGTAGTGTGTGTGTGAGATTGGTAGTTTTAGCGGTTGTGTGTGTGGGTGTGGGTGTGTGTGTGTGTGTGTGTGTGTGCCTTTGTGTGTGTGTGACCATGTGTGTGTGTGTGTGTGTGTGTGTGTGTGTGTGTGTGTGTGTGTGTGTGTGTGTGTGTGTGTGATTGGTAGTTTTAGCGGTTGTGTGTGTGCGTGTGTGTGTGTGTGTGTGTGTGTGTGTGATGGGTAGTTTTAGCGGTTGTGTGTGTGTGTGTGTGTGAGATTGGTAGTTTTAGCAGTTGTGTGTGTGTGTGTGTGTGTGTGTGTGTGACCATGTGTGTGTGTGTGTGTGATGGGTAGTTTTAGCGGTTGTGTGTGTGTGTGTGTGTGTGTGTGTGTGTGTGTGAGATTGGTAGTTTTAGCAGTTGTGTGTGTGTGTGTGTGTGTGTGTGTGTGTGTGTGTGCCTTTGTGTGTGTGACCATGTGTGTGTGTGTGTGTGTGTGTGTGTGTGTGTGTGTGTGTGTGATGGGTAGTTTTAGCGGTTGTGTGTGTGTGTGTGTGTGTGTGTGTGAGAGAGATTGGTAGTTTTAGCAGTTGTGTGTGTGTGTGTGTGTGTGTGTGTGTGTGTGTTCTCTCAGAAAGCTGTTAAGTGTGGTGGGCAATCACACCTGCAGGTTTTATCAGTAAGAATCTCTATTCTCTCCATCTCTCGGCCGCCAGACCAGCGTAATGACCAGCCATCAGACGCTCTGTGTGTGTGTGTGTGTGTGGGCCGATTTCACTGAGGTGTGTAATTGTGAGGGAAATAGACCAATCAAGAGGCCGTATGGAAGGCCACGTCTCCCCCGAGCAGAACGTCGAGTCGGAGAAAGAGGCAGAAGTGTCCAGAGTCGCCGCCGGGTTTATAATCAGCGAAAGTTCTCTGATTACAGAGCGGCTTCTCCACCTCAAACTCTCTCGAACAGCTGGAGCAGAACAAACACGTGGAATTATCTTCATTTGACAATTAGCCTGCCCTCCATTCCCACTTTTTAATTACTCCCCTCCGTATTACCGGAGCATCAAGGACTCTCCCTGTGTTCTGGAGGTCGTGGAGGTCGAGCGTCGTCAGGAAAATAACCCAGACGAACGGATTAAGGGAATGTTCTGGGATCAATACAAGCTACAGCATCTGTGACACCCGGTACATTTCCACTCAAAAACTGCATTCACAAAAATGCACTTACTGTGGACGTCGATGGGGATACGACACTCTAAACAATGCTGGGTTGTTTCAACCCAAATTTGGGTCAAATATGCATAGACAAACCCAAATGTTGGGTTAAAAATGGATTTACAGCTCACAGTGAAAGTTGAAGTTGGGTTAAAATTTTAAATGACATTTAATTTGGGTTTGTCCTTATTTGACCCAAATTTGGGTCAAAACAACCCAGCATTGTTTAGAGTGAAACTGGTTTGAAAGTATAGACAAAATCACCTGCACTCTAAAAAATGCTGGGTTGTTTTAACCCAACTTTGGGTCAAATATGGACTAACCCAGCCGTTGGGTTAAATTTTTACATTACATTTTTAACCCAACATTTCGGGTTTGTCCATATTTGACCCAAAATTGGGTTAAAACAACCCAGCATTTTTTAGAGTGTAGAAACGTCGCCAGTTTAAACTTTACAGCTTTAACGTGCTTTAATAAAAATACTAATTTCGGCTTTAAATTGAATTTCTCGCCCCTTAGACTTTTTTTTAGCATTTAATGTAAATGTGATTCATGCTTGTTGAAATTATTTTTGAGCTACACACACACACAACTGGAGTTTGTGCCTGACTGTGTTTCTTTGAAGCACAGCAATAGAATTGAATTTGAAATAGATTGTGTCCCTGTATTGCCGAGGGGTTCCTGGAAATCAGAAAAAATGAATGTGCAGGCACTGTGATATCAATAACAAATAAAAACACATTAAAACCTCTCTAGACCTTACAGGGACATTCCTAATATTAATAATTCTCAGAATCCTGGCGGTTCAAAAGAAATATTGCAACTCTATTTTCTCTCCACCGGGAAAAAAGTCATATTTATTTTCAACAATATTTTTTTTTTTTACCAAATATTTGTTTTGTAACCAATCGCACGGAGCTGAAGATGAGAGAAAGGGCTTGTGATATTCATTTGTGTGTGTATTGAAATCTCCCTCAGTGTGTCTGTGAAATGATATTTTTCATGGATAATAGCAGATATATAATACATCTCTGTTGCATGCAAAATGATAATATGCACTGAATGATTTTCTATTTATTTATTTATGGCAGTGAATCCAAAATAAAAGTTTGTGTTTACATAATATATGTGGGTGCACTGTGTATAATTATTTTATAAATATAAATACACACACATATTTAAGAAATATTTTCATGTATATAGATTTATATATACTTTATAAGATATATAAATATTTAATATATAAATAATTATAAAAAATATTAATATATAAATATTTTTTTTCTTAAATATACATGCATTTGTGTGTAGTATACACAGTGCACCCACATATATTATGTAAACACAAACTTTTATTTTGGATGTGATTAATCGCGATTAATCGTTTGACAGCCCTAATCTTGACATATAACATATTAAATATTAAATATTCAAGCAAAATAAAGTAAATATTCAAAATAGTAAATATTCAAGCACAATAAAGATAAGAGTATATCCTCAAAATAAATCTCTGTTGCATTTTACCCTGAATGCAAAAACATAATATTATGGTACTAAAGGATTGTTCATTCAGTACCGCAATAAAAAAAAAATGCATTTACAGTAATCCATTTTATTTACAGGGATGCATTACAGTAACAGCATAATCTAATTTGCTGAGAAAAAAAATCAAAAACAAGCATGAATCACATTTACAGTAATGCACTTATAATTGTGTTAGAAATTCAGGAGGAATGTGCATTTTGTTTTTTTTTCAAAGCATTAATTATATATATATATATATACAGTATACAGACACATACCATGTATTTTACATTGTGCATATAAAAAAGCATGGCTTGCATACATTTAGCACATCTTTTAAATGCATTGATCATTTTCAGTCTTTATTAATAATTTCTTGACATATAAAATGCATTTATTAGCATAACCCCGTTGCTGTCATTTGCTGAGCGATCCGATGTATGGCGTGTTGATAAACCGCGGTGTGTGTGAACTGTGGGTGTGACGAGTGTGTGTATGTCCTCACCTCTAGAACATTAGCAGCTCCTGCGGGGCGCTAATGAAGCGTGCTTTAGGACACGATTATTACCTTTGTTAATGCACGGACGCAGACTGAAATGCAGATTGAGTGAGGAGATGCATCAGTGTTTTCTGTGTTCGGGGTCCATCGGTTTTGTTGTTGAACATATTTGGCCTTGACCGCTGTGCTGAGATCAGTCCAGTTTCAGTATCTGCCCGTTTGACCCGTGATTTATGAGCTCTTCTGTTACAGCGAACCGCCAGAAGCTCACCAGAGAGCAGACGAGTGGATCCGCATTCACTGCATGCTTTTACTTCGGATTTAAGGGGAAACATAGAATTGTTTCAGGAGGACAAACTCAAGGATGGAGAATTTCAATAACTGGACTGATTCCCATGAAAAATGGCTGTATGAATGAAGTTTAGAATATAAAGTGGAGTGTATTTATATACAGTACAGGTGATGCGCGAACGCAAGGGTCAGCGACCCAAAGATGGAAATAGTGTCACTTTGACAAACACCCGTTTAGAGTCAGTCAGAGGTCATTATCTTAAACGCTCACCGTTGTTGATTTTCACATGTTTGAGAACCAAATAAGGGCTCAAGTTATGCATTTCAGCGGCGAGATGACGCTCATCCATAAACACATCAGGCATGCTTTTGGACATGTTAGTCTCTTCTGTGATTAACGAGATCAATTCTTGTGTTGCACTATGGAAATATTTGGCACAGAAGAGTTTGAAGCATCTCGGCTCATCTCAGGGAAATGCATTGGTTACACTGTAATTTAAGGTGGCGTAGTTACATACACTCTCAGAAAAAAGGTACAAAAGCTGTCACTGGGGCTGTACCTTTTCAAAAGGTACACTTTTGTACCTTAAGGGTGCATATTGGTACCTTAATGGTACATATTAGCACCTAAAGTGACATATCAACACTTAAAATGTACATATTAGTACCTGAAATGTACATATTAGCACCTAAAATGAACATATCAACACTTAAAATGTACATATTAGTACATAAAATGTACATATTAGCACCTAAAATGTACATATTAACACCTAGAATGTACATATTAACTCTTAAAATGTACATATTAGCACATAAAATGTGCATATTAGTAACTAAAATGGACAAAAGTGTACCTTTTGAAAAGGTACAGCCCCAGTGACAGCTTTCGTCCCTTTTTTCTGAGAGTGTAGGGTTTGGTTTAGGGTTAGTTACTTGTAATTATGCATAATTTACAGTTATTACTAAACTACATGTACGTTCATTCACCTAATCTCGACCCAAGGTTATTTTTGTTAACTAAAACTTCAACTAAAACCATTTTCATTAGATGAAACACTAAAAATAAAATAATATGTAAAAAAAAAACAACTTTGCATTTTTACATATAGTTTAATTTGAAGTACTAAAATAAAACTTAAAACAAATAAATGAAAAATATAGACATGTTTAAAAAATGCTGTTAGATGACACAAAAGAAAATAAATGTTACCTGAATTAAAATAAAATATTTAAAAATGTATCTTGTTTTATTGTAGGTAGTTGCCAAGACAACTTTAGTTTAAATAAAATAAGCAAAATACAGAAATACCATAAAGTAAAATTATTAAAATGATTTTATTTCAACTAATTTTCATTTAGTTTAACTTGAAGTAGGCCTACTAAAGTAACTAAAACTTATATATATATATATATATATATATATACATATATATATATATTAAATTTCATTAGCTGCAACAAAATAAACAAAATTATTTTTTTAAATATTTTTTATAAAATTTTACAATTTTTTTATAAATTTTATAAAATATTTTATCTTAGATAAAATATATAAAAATGCCAAAGTAACAACCAGTACAATTTTGCAACCTTTAACAAAAATAAAAGCTAAACCACCAGAATTACAATCTAATTCAAAATATTAACAAAAACTACAATAGTAGTAGGCTAAAATAACCACTCTGAGCAATTTATGAGCACAATCTCATCTTAACTCCAATCATTTCAACACAAATAATCCATGCATCAGTCCTAAAGCCCAATTGAGTTAATTCTGTGTTTGTGTTGTTAATGTGTGATGTGTTTTTAAGCATTAATATGAATGTAACAGAATGAACAGAATTCAAATCGTAATGTTATTTTTCCCCCCAAAATTGATATTGTACTTGTATCTGACCACACACTCACACACACACTCATATCCCACTGATTTTTTAAAGCATAGCCCCGCCACTGGTTCTAACTCATCTGTGTCTGTGTGTGCTGCAGGTTTCAGCGTGGAGACTATCACATCGACGTGTGTATAAACGACTACCTGGACGTGTACTGTCCGCACTACGAGGACTCGGTCCCCGAGGAGCGAGCCGAGCGCTACGTGCTCTACATGGTGAACTACGACGGCTACAGCACGTGTGACCACACCGCCAAGGGCTTCAAGCGCTGGGAGTGCAACCGGCCGCACTCGCCCAACGGCCCGCTCAAGTTCTCCGAGAAGTTCCAGCTCTTCACTCCCTTCTCGCTGGGCTTCGAGTTCAGGCCGGGCCGAGAGTATTATTACATATGTGAGTGTGACATCACTGGACACTGAACACCACAGGCTGAAATCTGGCTAAAATATATGAGAACATATGATTTTTAAAATCATTAAAATTGAAGGGTTGGATAGACGTGCAGATCAGGTCTATATTGGGTCCGTCGGTCCATGACCAATTCTAGACGTTTATTTGACGTTCAAACTAGGTCCAATTTTTTTAACACCATAATGTTTTTTTTTAAATGTTTTTTTAAACTTTTAGGGAATTAATTTGATTAATTATTACTCAATTCTAATGTGTTACATTAAATTAATAATATTGCTGGTAATCTGTTGCCACAATTTTTTTTTTGATTAGATAAAGCGCATTAATTTTTATAGTGTATTTTCACTTAAATTTAAGATTCATTTACTAAAGATAAGCTAAATTTAATAAAATATGTTTATTTTGCACTGTATTAAAAAAATAATTATTTAATATAAAATTATGAATTTTATGAACAGTTTTGTACACTGTAAAATATTGATGGTTTAACTTAAAAAAGTAAGTAACCTGGTTGCCTTAAAATTTTAAGTTCATTAAACTAGAAAAAGTGAGTTAATACAATGAAGGAGATTAATTTAACCATCAGAAACTCAAAATTATATGTTATCTGAACTAAATAAATTATTTAAGTTGATTTGACAAAAGAAAAAATGTTGCGATAACTACACTGTGAAATTTTTTTGTTGGTTTAACTTAAAGTAAGTAACCTGGTTGCCTTAAAATTTTAAGTTGATTGAACTGGAAAAAGTGAGTTAATACAATGAAGGAGATTAATTTAACCATCAGAAACTCAAAATAATAAGTTATCTCAACTAAGTAAATTATTATAAAGTTGATTTGACAAAAGAAAATATGTTGTGATAACAAATCTTGAAAATATTTTTTACAGTGTACTAGCTACTTTTTTTTTTGGGGGGGGGGGGGGGGGGGGCAAACATGTTTGAAAACTCTTTAATGCAGAAGAAATAACACACTTCTCCCGTGTGCTTTCCAGAAAGTCAAACAGCAAAGGCAACACTAACACTAAGATCACGGATGGATGTAAACGTACGCCATCAGCGCATGCATACACGTGTCACATGCACCAATGATTTTCCTGCTTTTAAAATGACCGTTTTAAAGTTTGTAATGAGGGTTTCAGGATCAGATAAATGTTTGCTCTCCATTTTGGTAACACGCTATACAGTAATACGGCCAGAAAACCTGTCAACCCAGGTGTGTTTTGCATTTTGCACTCAATCGAGGTTTATGTGTTTAGGCCTGCATGTTTCAATTCAATTTCAGCTTCAATAGCTAATAAAACTTTATTTCCCTCACTGTCTGTCAGTGACAAAGCCCATAAGAAAATGCCATATTTTCTCTTGTTGAGATTCATTTTCAAGGACAGCATAAACAATCCAGGGAGGACAGAAATCAATATGAATCGATTTTTTTTTTTTTTAAGAAAATGAAATTTGAGCGTTTCGCTGAAGGACACCTGTCTACAAGGTGAGATGAAAATACAGGCAAACCTCATTAGTTTTCCCTCATAACGTTCCTGCAGGACCTTCCCATCGCCAGCGTGTCCCGAGGCCTCGTTACACCGAGAGCCGTTATTATGTGCTTGACTAGCCGGTGCTGCTGAGAACGTGAAACTCATAGAGCATATCCTTCTCCTCACGAGTCCATCATCCTCCTCTCGGTCCCGAGCCAACATCTGTGAAATGCGTTTGCCCTCTCCGGCTGATTGTGCGTCTCACTCCACGGATCCGTCTGTCCGCGCGCCAGCTTTTGTCTCTCCGGTGAACATGGTAATTAATATACATCATGACAGTCATATTGAGCATTATACCAAACAGAAAGTCAAAGCTGGAGCTTTTAGATGCCATATTTCACAATGACTTCAGACGCTATTATTATCTGTGTGAACTAAGAAAGGTGATTTCACAATAGATGTCAGCTTTCTCTGGCAGGAATATTTAAGGAAATGTTCAATTAAAAAGCTTTCATTTTGACTAACTGTCCAATTTTATTGTAATAGTGTTTTATATCATGCTGACATGCGTATTTAATAATTAAGTTATTCAACAGATTGATTGCGCTTGCATTCACTGAATGTTTAATTGGTCACATCACCTTTTTTTTTACTTGACTTTGACCTTTGGGGTCAGAGAAAAAAGATTTCAAAACCTGCTGGTAGATGAAAAAAAAAGAAAAAAGTTTTAAGTATTTTTTTCCCCATTGATGGCCATTCAAAAATGATATGTTGCAAGCATCAAAGAAATATATATTTTTTTATGTTTGTTTATTATAATTTTTTTTAATTATAAAAAATATATAATTTTATTTTTTTTTTTTATTATTTTTATTCTATTTGGCTGCATAAAAGAATATATATATATATATATATATATATATATATATATATATATATATATATTTCTATGTTGCTTTCAACATATTTTTGATTGGCTGTCAATGGAGAAAGATGCTCCATTTACAGCCAATCAAAAATGATATGTTGAAAGCAACATAGAAATATAATTTTTTATGTCTGTTTATTTTATTTTATTTTATTTTATTTTGGCTGTGTAAAAGCATATTTCTCCATTGACAGCCAATCAAAAATAATATACATAATTATAATATGAATTTAAAATTATAAATAATATTGTTCACATATTGCCAGCGTTTCATTTTATTTATTTTTATTTTAAAAAAAATATATTATTAATATATTTTAGGGTGAAGCTCATCAAATTTTGAAATTAATTTGATTGGTTTGGGACTAAAAGTCAAGACACATTTATTTCTATAGGGCTTAGATTGTTTCAAAGCAGCTTCACAGTAATAAAACAGTAGAATAAGTCATGATTCAGATCAATTCAGTTCAATGTTGATTATAACTGTGTCAATGTTGCAAAGCGCCTTGTTGGTGGACACACCAAGAGAAACGAATAACAAATACATGTCATGCAATAGTGAAAAGTATAAAAAACTAGTTCAATGAAATGATTGGATTATTTTAGAGTATTTCTGGATCAATCACAGCACACTAGTTTAGCCAATCTTGAATGTGTGTTTTCATGGAGTGAATAATCAGAAAGCAGAAGCTCACTGGTCCAGGATCAGTGTGATTACAGAAGCTTCAGGCGGTGGTGATCCGTCTCTGGAGATAGTGACGTTCCTGAATCAGTGGTAAAGGTTAACGCTGATAACGCCTCAGACAAAAGCTATCGGCTCTCTGTGATTACGGACATTTCTCTCCAACGCTGACTGACATTATCACATCAGACGTCACGAGTCTAATCGCATCAGTTCAAAGAGGACTTTTAGTGGTTCTCTTAACTGATTTATAGTCTTGTGAAGTGGGCATACACAGCTAAAATGATTTTATTACTTTGAGTTTTGGTGTTGTTTTACAGCACAAATATCTAAAAATCTTTAAATCAGTGGCTAGCTGCATAAACTTAACAAATTTTATTAAGATGGTGTACTCTTAAGATCTAGTATGACCCACTAGCAGTTGGTCAAGGGATGGTTCGTCTTACTTTTTAGTATCAAATTAGGCCAATGTACGTTTTTACTTTGAAAGTTATGACTAGTCTTAAAGGAGTAGTTCTGATAATTTATTCGCCCCCATGTCATCCAAGATGTCCATGTCTTTCTTTCTTCAGTCGAAAAGAAATTAAGGTTTTTGATGAAAACATTCCAGGATTTTCTCCATATAATGGACTTCAATGGGGTCCAAACGGTTCAAGGTCCGAATGAGAGTTTCAGTGCAGCTTCAAAGGGCTTTAAACGACTCCAGACGATGAATAAGGGTCTTATCTAGCGAAACGAGAGCTCGTTTAAAAAATAAATAAAAAAGTTTAAGTTTTATAAGTACAAATGCTCACCTTGCTCTGAAAACTAATCTTTTTTCGATCTATTTGGTTCATTCAACAAATGAAATGACTGGAAAAAAGATTCATTCATTTTGATGAACGAGTTCAAACAGGAGAGTCACGAACGCTCATCACAGAACAGAGCAAGGCGAGCATTTGTGCTTATAAAACTTAAACTTTTGTATTTATTTATTAGATGAACGATTTCCTTATTTGTACCTTGAACCGTTTGGACCCCCAAAAAAGACCATTTGACTGACTTGTAAATAAATGAATCACAGTATTGTTTGATTGCTTGTGGCATTTAGTGGGTATATGATTATAAACAAGTAAAATAGAGTACAGTAAAAATAGTTTTTTAGTCGAAAAATAAGTAGAACTAAACTGTGGACTTAAATACAACGAACTGAACAAGAAACAGGTGCGCAAAACAATTAGGTAACCATGACGACAAACAATGAATGAGAACAAACTAAAAACTAAATATAACCCTTATAGTTTCTTTGTAACTGTATACTAGCTCTTTCTGAGTGAAAATGAAGTGCTAATGCAAATTTGATTCAGTGTATGATTAAAAGCAGGTTTGTGAACGACAGATTTAATGTGAAGCAGCCTGTGTGTGTTTGAGGTGTGTGTAGTACAAAGATATCATCAAACGCTCCTATTTCCTCAGAGATTTGTTGTTCAATCACATGACGAATTTGTCTGCCAGCATTAGAGTTTGTTGTAAATGTGGCCGCTTGCGAGATGAAATCGCCCCAGTCATGTGTGTTCTTTCAGCGGGGTCAAAGGTCATCTGGACCTCTTGTGTTCCTCTGCTGTTATCCTCTCGAGCAGGTTAATCGACACATGAGGTCAAATCAAACCCGGGGTGTAATTCATCATGCTTTTCTCTGTCAGCTCTCTCGGCGTACCAACAGTAAGGGAAGGATTTCTTATCTCGGACACTGCGAAAATGACTTTCTTCCTCAGTCTTGTTTTCCAGCACAAACATCTAAACATGATTAAATCCAGATGTATTTTCTGGAGAAGAAGCAAAACGACATATTTAGGGTTGTTCACACTAAGAATGAGAACTATATTAGCATCTTTTTTTTTCAGGTTATTGTAAGCGCGCCACTATTATGTCGCCTGTCGCTTTAAATGCTCGAGCTCTTTAAAGCAGGATGGATTCTGATTGGCTGTCAGTGTTTTTAATATTCATGAGCTGGATTGTTTCATTGTGTTGTTATCGTGATTGTTGTGCTGTGGACTCTGCTATTCTTTTACATTAAGAACGATTTTCAAAACTATATTATTTATCGTCCTTCACTCAGAAAAAAAGGTACAACAGCTGTCACTGGGGCTGTACCTTTTCAAAAGGTAAACTTTTGTCCATTTTAGGTGTTAATATGTACATTTTAGGTGCTAATTTGTACATTTTAGGTGCTAATTTGTACATTTTAGGTGCTAATTTGTCCATTTTAGGTGTTAATATGTAAATTTTAGGTGCTGATATGTACATTTTAGGTGCTAATAAGTACATTTAGGTGTTAATATGTACATTTTAGGTGCTAATTTGCACATATTAGGTGTTAATATGTAGATTTCAGGTGCTAATATGGACATTTTAGGTGTTAATATGTATAGTTCAGGTGCTAATTTGTACATTTCAGGTGCTAATTTGTACATTTTAGGTGCTAATATGTACATTTTAGGTTCTAATTTATACATTTTAGGTGCTAATAGGTACATTTTAGGTGCTAATAGGTACATTTTAGGTGCTAATTTGTACATTTTAGGTGCTAATATGTACATTTTAGGTGCTAATTTGTACATTTTAGGTGCTAATATGTACATTTTAGCTGTCAATATGTATATTTTAGGTGCTAATATGTACATTTTAGCTGTCAATATGTATATTTTAGGTGCTAATATGTACATTTTAGGTGCTAATATGTACATTTCAGGTGTTAATATGTACATTTTAGGTGCTAATATGTACCACTAAGGTACCAATATGCAGCCTTTGGGTACAAAAGTGTACCTTTTGAAAAGGTACAGCCCCAGTGACAGCTTTTGTACCTTTTTTCTGAGAGTGTTTGTGTGAACTGTGAACGAGTCTTGTTTTCTGAAAAAAATATTAAAATTAAGCTCATTTATGCTTAAAACAAGAACAAATATCTGCTAATGGGGTCAGAAAAATAATTGTTTTCACTTTGAATCAAGTTTATTTTTCTGACTCTTCTTCTTTAAAGCACAAAATTCACTTCATTTTGATACATTTCCCAGTCTCAATATCTCGCCTCTCCAGTAATTGTATCTTGATTTAATACTGTTTAGATATATTTTTGCTGGAAAACCAGACAGGAAGAACATCACAAACGCTGTTTTTCTTGAAAGGGACGGTGAAAATGTAAAACGGAGGACGTTATTCAGTGATGTTCACATCTGCAGTGTGTTGAGCTGAATACAGTATGAGCTGTGTGTCTCTCAGGTCAAAGGTCAGGGCACGGGTCAGCTGACCCCCCACTGTGAAACGCTTGAGACAGCATCTTTTTCTAATATTGTGAATGTAAGGATGGATTTTAATCTCTTAAGGTCTCCAAATCCAATATTACTGGAGAGATTCAGTGGATGAGAGGAGAATGAATCACGTTTTGTGTCTGACGCGAGTGGAATTGGAAAATCTGGATGTGGTTTGGAGACTGGGGAAAAGCGCGGGGGGTTTATGATCTCACGTACGCTTATTAAATCAGGGTTTACCTTCCCTGTGACCGTCGTCTATCGACTGCTGGAAGTGATGCGGCCGGGGCCTTTCAGAAGTAAACGCTAAATTCCTGACTCGAGAACATTAATCAGGAAGTTCAAATCGACATATCAGCAAATTCAACTGAAACTGTTGTATCAGTGTAAATTAATTGAAAACGGTTTAAAAGTGAATATATTATAATGAAAAATAGATTGTTGTATAGCCTACACTTTTTTCCTTAATGAGCAAGGATGAATAAGTTGATCTAAAGTGATAGTAAAGACATTTATGTTACAAAAGATTCTTTTTGAAAATTTCTATTTATCAAAGAATCCTGAAAAATAAAATGTATCACAGTTTCCACAAAAAAATGAACTGTTTTCAACATTGATAATAATCATAAATGTGTCTTGAGCATCAGATCCTCATATTAGAGTGATTTCTGAAGGATCATGTGACACTGAAGACTGGAGTAATGATGCTGGAAATCACAGGAATAAATTACACTTTACTGTATATTCACATAGAAAACTATGGAAGTTTGTTTCCGCCACTGAATTAAAAAAAATGAAAAAAAATTGTGACTTTTCATCTCACAATTGCGAGATATGAAGTCAGAATTGTGAGAAATAAAGTCACAATAGCGAGAAAAAAAGACAGAATTGAGACTTTTTATCTCACAATTTAAAGTTTACATCTTTCCTCAGAATTGTGAAATATCTCACAATTCTCACTTTATATCTCACAATTCTGACTTTATATCTCACAATTTTGACTTTATATCTCGCAATTCTGACTTTATATCTCACAATTCTGACTTTATATCTCACAATTCTGACTTTATTTCTTGCAATTCTGACTTTATATCTCACAATTTTGACTTTATCTCTCGCAATTTTGACTTTATATCTCACAATTCTGACTTTATTTCTTGCAATTCTGACTTTATATCTCGCAATTCTGACTTTATTTCTTGCAATTCTGACTTTATATCTCACAATTTTGACTTTATCTCTCGCAATTTTGACTTTATATCTCACAATTCTGACTTTATATCTCACAATTCTGACTTTATATCTCACAATTTTGACTTTATATCTCGCAATTCTGACTTTATTTCTTGCAATTCTGACTTTATATCTCACAATTTTGACTTTATCTCTCGCAATTTTGACTTTATATCTCACAATTCTGACTTTATATCTCGCAATTCTGACTTTATATCTCACAATTCTGACTTTATATCTCGCAATTCTGACTTTATTTCTTGCAATTCTGACTTTATATCTCACAATTTTGACTTTATCTCTCGCAATTTTGACTTTATATCTCACAATTCTGACTTTATTTCTTGCAATTCTGACTTTATATCTCACAATTCTGACTTTATATCTCGCAATTCTGACTTTATTTCTTGCAATTCTGACTTTATATCTCACAATTCTGACTTTATATCTCGCAATTCTGACTTTATATCTCGCAATTCTGACTTTATATCTCACAATTCTGACTTTATTTCTTGCAATTCTGACTTTATATCTCACAATTTTGACTTTATATCTCACAATTTTGACTTTATATCTCACAATTCTGACTTTATCTCTCGCAATTTTGACTTTATTTCTTGCAATTCTGACTTTATATCTCACAATTTTGACTTTATATCTCACAATTCTGACTTTATCTCTCGCAATTTTGACTTTATTTCTTGCAATTCTGACTTTATATCTCACAATTTTGACTTTATATCTCACAATTTTGACTTTATATCTCACAATTCTGACTTTATCTCTCGCAATTTTGACTTTATATCTCACAATTCTGACTTTATTTCTTGCAATTCTGACTTTATATCTCACAATTCTGACTTTATATCTCGCAATTTTGACTTTATATCTCGCAATTCTGACTTTATATCTAGCAATTCTGACTTTATATCACGCAATTCTGACTTAATATCTCGCAATTCTGACTTTATATCTCGCAATTCTGACTTTATATCTCACAATTCTGACTTTATATCTCACAATTCTGACTTTATATCTCACAATTTTGACTTTATATCTCACAATTCTGACTTTATATCTCGCAATTCTGACTTTATATCTCGCAATTCTGACTTTATATCTCGCAATTCTGACTTTATTTCTTGCAATTCTGACTTTATATCTCACAATTTTGACTTTATATCTCGCAATTTTGACTTTATATCTCACAATTCTGACTTTATTTCTTGCAATTCTGACTTTATATCTCACAATTTTGACTTTATATCTCGCAATTTTGACTTTATATCTCACAATTCTGACTTTATTTCTTGCAATTCTGACTTTATATCTGGCAATTTTGACTTTATATCTCACAATTCTGACTTTATAACACGCAATTCTGACTTTATATCTCGCAATTCTGACTTTATATCTCGCAATTCTGACTTTATATCTCGCAATTCTGACTTTATATCTCGCAATTCTGACTTTATATCTCGCAATTCTGACTTTATATCACGCAATTCTGACTTTATATCACTCAATTCTGACTTTATTTCTTGCAATTCTGACTTTATAACACGCAATTCTGACTTTATATCTCGCAATTCTGACTTTATATCTCGCAATTCTGACTTTATATCTCGCAATTCTGACTTTATATCTCGCAATTCTGACTTTATATCTCGCAATTCTGACTTTATATCACGCAATTCTGACTTTATATCTCGCAATTCTGACTTTATATCTCGCAATTCTGACTTTATAACACGCAATTCTGACTTTATATCTCGCAATTCTGACTTTATATCTCGCAATTCTGACTTTATATCACGCAATTCTGACTTTATATCACGCAATTCTGACTTTATATCACGCAATTCTGACTTTATATCTCGCAATTTTGACTTTATATCTCGCAATTTTGACTTTATATCTCGCAATTCTGACTTTATATCTCGCAATTCTGACTTTATATCTCGCAATTCTGACTTTATATATCGCAATTCTGACTTTATATCACGCAGTTCTGACTTTATGTCTCGAAATTTTGACTTTATATCTCACAATTCTGACTTTATATCACGCAATTTTGACTTTATATCTCACAATTTTGACTTTATATCACGCAATTCTGACTTTATAACGCAATTGTGACTTTATATCAATCAATTCTAACATTATTTCTCGCAATTCTGATTTTATAACACAATTGCGACTTTATATCAATCAATTCTGACTTTATATCTCGCAATTCTGACTATTTTTCGCAATTCCGACTTTATAACGCAATTGCGAGAAAATTGTGAGAAAAAAAAGTTGCAATTACCTTTTTCATTTTTAATTCTGTGACGGAAACAAGCTTCCGAAAACAGCTGATTTACATTATAATAATATTTCACTGTTTTTACTGTTATTTGATCAAATAAATTTCAACATCTTGTATACTGAGGCCAATTAAATTTAGACTCACGCATTCCTAAATTCTGTATTTGGCCTGACCCTGGTTGTCATGTTAACGATGATCAGTTTAATGGCGTTTCATGTATTGAGTTTCTGATATCAGACGCGCGTCACTTCTCCTCGTGTGTGTCGTCTGGAGCGCATCGACATTATCAGGAGTTTCAGACAGAACCTTTTCCTTCTCTTTGTTTTGTTTTGTCTGATCATCTGGGTCGCAACACTTCCCGCTGTTTTCCTCTTCCTGTGTGTGTGTGTGTGTGTGTGACTGTAACATTCGGTGGCAAACGGCCCGGAGCTGCCAGACACCGTTACACTTACTGAGAGAAACTGCCAAAGAGCGTCACTGTGAGCAGATCATCTCATACACACACACACACACACACACACACTTACAAACACACACATGCATAAACTGAAGTGCATCAGTAAATGTCTGAGGTCCTATGATGATCATTTTTTCTTGACCATCTTTCTCCACTGATGGCTATTGAAACACATCTGTGTATTCTGAATGAAAAAAACACCGACATATACAGTAAATATTGATACTGTTTTATTATACTGGAGAAGATGTTCTTGGAGGCTCCTAAAATTGTGAAATTCATGTGTTTTATTGTTGTAATGAGCAGAGTCTCTGGTGTCTTGTTGAAATTAAAAGCACATTAAATCACAATATGTTCTCTCTAGATAACCGTGCAATTGGCAGAAATTAGATCTCTGTGTGTGTGTGTGTGTGTGTACCTACTATATTTTGGGGACAAACTTGTACCCAGAAGTGAACCAACAGTTTGTACAGTATAAAAACAATTACGTATATGGAATGTCCTCATTTAGAGAGCGTGTGTGTGTGTGTGTGTGTGTGTGTGTGTGTGTGTGTGCGTGTTCATTCAGCGTCTCATGTTTCAGACAGTATCTCAATGACTAGATTTTGATTGTCAGTTGTGCATCACTCACTGCTATACACTAGGGATTCTCTGTGGTTGTCGGGGTTTTGCTGTGCAGTTGCTAGGGTGTTATGTTTGGTTGCCAGGGTGTTGCTGTTTGATTTCGGTGTTTGCAAGGATGTTCTGTGCGGTTGTTCTTTGTGGTTGCTGTACAGTATAGTGGTTGCTAGGATGTTCTTTGTGGTTGCTGGGGCTTTTGGGTGTTCTGGTTGGTTGCAAGGATGTTGCTATGTGGTTCCTGGAGTATTTTTGTGGTTGCCATAGTGTTGCTACAACATGTGGTTAGGGTATTCTGTGTGGCTAGAATGCAGTTGCTTGGGTGCAGATCTAGAAAAAAACGTGTCCAGTGATTGATTAGTTTCCATTGTAAAAATCATTAGTTAAAACTAAGAGCGTTGCTATGCAGTTGCTAGGGTGGTTGCCAGACTGTTGTTAGGCTGTTCTGGTGGTTGCAATGATGTTCGCTGCAGTTGTCAGGGTTTTACTTTTTGGTTGCTGAGGGTTATGTGCGGTTGCTAGGGTGTTCTGGTTTGTTCCCAGGATGTTGCTATGTGGTTAATAGAGTGTTCTGTATGGTTGCCATGAATGTTGCTATGTGGTTCCTACAGTGTTCTTTTGGTTTCTAACAGGTGGTTGGTAGGGTATTCTGTGTGGTTGCCAGGGTGTTACTATGCAGCTGCTAGGGTGTTCTATGTGGTTGCTATGGTGTTCTGGCTAGTTGCCAGGGTGTTACATTTCTATGCAGATGCTAGGGATGCTCTGTGTGATTGCCAGGGTGTTTCTATGTGATTGTTAGGGTATTAGAGTGTAGTTGGTAGGGTGTTCTGCATGGTTGCCATGAGTGTTGCTATCCAGTTAGGGTGGTTGCCAGGGTGTTGCTAGGGTGTTTTTTGTGCTTTATTGTTAGGTGAAAAGTGTCGTGCACCCTCAAGTCTCAGTGATACACTGCAAAAAAATACTATTAAATGCTATTATTTAATCGAATTAGAGAGAATCTATATTAAGTGCGTTTTGCTTAAAACCAGAAAAAATATCTGAAGAAAAAAAAAATCTTATTTTGCATTTAATTTAAGATGCTTTTTCTCAGCCCATTGGCAGATTTTTATTTTTTTAGATATTTGTAAGAAAAAAAATACTCGGTTAGACAAGGCTTTTTTCAGTGTACAGTGTATTCTGGTGGCTAGATGTTTCAGGTCCTTCCTTTAATGTACATCTGTCTTTGTAATGGTCTTTTTAACAACACATTTTATGTTTCATTTCCATTTCCATTTAACTTTAGTCTATAAAAACTAACTACATAAAATGCATGCGGTTGTGTAATTTACTAACTTAGTATATATGTGAAGCTGAAACACTTAAATATCTCTCTCTCTCACACACACACACACACAAACACACACACACACACACACACACACACTTTCTCTTTGATTTGCATGTGCATGATGAGAGACAGCACTAAAGAACGCTCTTCCTCTCCGCTGATGCTCTTAGTCGAGGCTCTTTATGGATGAGGACAAATTGAGAAAGATCCGCCGTCGGCTACAGCGGAGAACGAGAGCGCTGCATATTTAATAGCTCTGCGTTCGTATGTTGTCTTTGTCAAATGAAATAAATGCTGATTAGCATACTTGCCCGAAGGGTGGGCCGACTCTGACAGGAGCATTTGCTTGCCAGATTTACAATCGGAAAATTTGTTTGATTATTAAGCCTCATGCAGGCGGAGTTCCTGGAAATGTGTTCGTTTCATTACGGCACAATCCAGAGTGCACTGGAAAACCTGTCTGAACTTTCTGAAATACGTCTCTTCTGCTCACCAACGCTGCATTTATTTGATCAAAAATACTGGAAAAATAGTGAAATATTATTATCATGTAAATCATGTGTTTTCTAAGTGAATATATAGTAAAGTGTAATTTATTTCTGTGATTTTCAGCATCATTACTCCAGTCTTCAGTGTCACATGATCCTTCAGAATGATCACATGATCCTTCTGTGGAAACAGTTTATTTTTCATGATTCTTTGATGAATAGAAAGTTCAAAAGAATCACATTTTATTTGAAATATAATCTTTTGTAACATTATAAACGTGTATGACAGCTTGATAGTCGATATGCTCAAAGAAAGAGTCTGAGTCAGTTGTAATTGGTGTAATATTTTGCAATTAAATCTTGAGAAATAATGTTCACATTTTAAGAGTTTGTCTTGTGGGACATCAGTACTGAAGCAATCTTGATACAATTTACTTTCATAATAGCCTTTATATAAAAGATCAAATCGAGTAGGAAACTGTAATGCACATCCAGGGACGAGCGCCACACCACATTTACACCAACGATCACAGAAGCAAATCCCATTTTGAGAGTAATTAGCCTTAATTAGTCCACACGTTGAACTTGCTCTGTGCTGTCCATCTTAATAAAGCTCACAGAATAACATGAAGAGACTCACTTATGAGATAGGAGGATTTTCAACTGTCGGATTTGTTTCTTTTCTCCTGAAATTATTATGCTGAAATAAAAATAGCCATTAATGAGTCAAATATTGACCATTGCATGTGGAATGGCAAAGCTGACTTAATTAAAAATGAATAAATTAGGGCTGATTAATCGCATCCAAAATAAAAGTTTGTGTTTACATAATATATGTGTGTGTGGTGTGTATAATTATTATGTATATATATTAATACACACATGTGCATGTATATTTAAGAAAAAATATTATTTATATATAAAATATTTATATTTATATATAATATGAATTATATATAAACAGTATATACATGAAAATATTTCTTAAATATACAAGCATGTGTATGTATTCATATAAATAAAATAATTATACACAGTGCACCCACATATATTGTATTGTAAACACAAATAATCGAGATTCATCGTTTAACAGCCGTAGAATAAATACATTAAGAAATAAATAAATGTAGACATAAAAACATAAATACATGTGGAAATGAATAAATGTATAAATAAATAAATAAATAAATGTGTGGAAAAAATACAAGTATACATAAATAAAGAAATAAAAGTACCGTATAAATACTAATTTATTTGTACTTTTTTACATTTCTTTATATATTTATGTATGTATTTATTTATGTATTTGCACTTTTTTTTTACATTTCTTCGTATATTTATTTTGAATTTAGTCAGCTTTGGCATTCCATAGTTGCTATTTTAGGTATTTTGGTCTTTGGAAAATTTGAGTTCATATTGAGATCTTTGGCATCTTGGCTGAGTTAAAGGACAACTATGGCGCAAAATGAACCTTTGGTCTAATTACACATTGTTACCTAGTCAACCGTTATCTGACATTTGTTTTCATGATAGCAAATGTAAATAGTTTTATCTATAAAAACAGTTTAGCCTATAACGCTTATATAGGGCATCGAGTAATGACAAATAAAAATCGCTTGTTATTACCACTAACAAGGCTCAAAATAGCCCCACAGTAACACGAGGATAGCATAATAAGGGTCCTTACAATCAAACCGAAGCATTGACAACTTTGTCAGTGTCCAGACAGTTTAATAAGAAGATATTTCATACACAGTCAACTTCGCGAATAGAGGAAGAAGCCATCTTTGAAAAATAGTCTCTACTAGTCGATCTAAGAACGCCGATCCAAGTGCGCTGAACTGTGCAGAATCTCATATGGTCCGTTGTTTCCGGAAGAAACACAAACACAAACCGTTTTCTTCTCTTCAATATGTACATGTAGCCTACTGTTCGCGTTCACCTTATCACCCTATTCACATCTCACCAGCGCACTTGGATCGGCGTTCGTAGATCGACTGGTAGAGACTATTTTCAAAGATGGCTTCTTCCTGTTTTCGCGAAGTTGACGGTGTGTATAAAATATCTTCTTATTAAACTGTATGGACACTGACAAAGTTCTCAATGCTTCGTTTTGAATGTAGGGACCCTTATTATGTTAGTGTGGGGCTATTTTGAGCCTTGTTAGTGGTAATAACAAGCGATTTGTATTTGTCATCATTACTCTATGCCCTATAGACTAGCGTTATACTAGCGTTATAGGCTAAACTGTTTTTAGAGATAAAACTATTTACATTCGGCAATCATGAAAAAACCTCAGATAACGGTTGACTAGGTAACAATGTGTAATTAGACCAAAGGTTCATTTTGCGGCGGAGTTGTCCTTTAAGCACAATTAGAGATATTGTTGAGATCTCGTTTGAGTCCCTAAAGGGCAAGATGATGGTACAGTATATTAAAAGATTAGACACCTACATCTTGGAGCTAAAACATCCCAAAAATTGAACTAAAAAGTGAACTATCCGTTTAAGTGCTGTACTAAATGTACTCTGCACATCACCACGTCCTCCGTAACACACTTAAATCTCCATTTCATTCAGTCAAACAGTTGAGAATATGTGGAGGATCTTATTTTGTGATGTTTCCTTTCCTACTTGACCTTTAAATGCAGCATTCAAGAAACACATGTTTGGCTAAAAATAACCTGAGATGAAGTCACTCTATAATTTCAGTCTTTTGAGTTCAGTCTGGTGTATTTGTGCTCATAACTCTCGAGTCCCGGCTGATAAACCATCAGACTGACTACGAGTGACAGAAAACCACAAATGACAGCGTGACGTTGCTTTCTTCACCCCGCAGGCGCCGTGCGTGCGTGCGTGCGTGCGTGTGTGTGTGTGTACACACCCTTCAGATTCCTCAGGAACGGGCCAATTTCCTCTTTCAGACCACAAAATACACCCGCAAGCCTCAGCTCATAGTGTGTGTGTGTGTGTAGCGTCAGACTAAGATATCTTCCTCTTGTTAGGTGTGTGTGTGTACTCACCCCTGCTTATCTGTTCTTTGTGTTTTACAGCATCCATGATCACAGAAACCGGGAAAAGGTCGTGCCTCAAGCTGAAAGTGTTTGTGAGACCACCAAGTAAGTGTCATTGATTATAAAACACACACACACACACACACGTATGATTCTGTCAGAGCTTCTCACACTTTAATGCTTGTGTGTGATGTCACGGGCTTTCCTTTGATTGGCAGGTGCTGATTTATCACTAACATGACCGGCTTACAGTATCTTTTTCATTTCTTCTGTTTTTGTAGATGGCTGCGAGAAAACCATAGGCGTTCATGACCGCGTTTTTGTCGATGACAAAGTAGACAATGCATTAGAACCAAGAGGTCAGTATGGCTTGAAATCACCTTGGCTTTGTCTCTGTCCTTTAATTCCTCTAATCACTCTGTGCATGTGTGTGTGTGTTGCTTTAATGTACCTTTACGTTGAGGATTTGAGTTGCGCCCGACACTTCAGACCACAAAGACTGCTTTATTTATTTATGCATGAGGTACACATCGTATTAATAATGCATTCTCTTGTAATAGCTGAGGGCCGCCTGTCAACATCACCATGTGAACATGCAATTAAGTGACCAGAAATTAGCCATGTGACCTTTCAGTGAGACAAAAGCTTCAGTCAGTCAGTGTCTGTCGTGCCTTCCAGCTGAATTATATTTACACAATGCATCAGTATATTCATGCATGTTGGCTGTGGTGAGAATCAAGATCCAAAACTCAGATATCCACAATGTTTTTGTGCCAAATTAGTGTTTGGCTCTCTGAGGAGTCGCATGGAACGATGCCAAGCTTGCTTT
Organism: Pimephales promelas; assembly: GCF_988280905.1. Lineage (NCBI taxonomy): Eukaryota > Metazoa > Chordata > Actinopteri > Cypriniformes > Leuciscidae > Pimephales > Pimephales promelas. Next base: position 34,656,595 of record NC_142782.1, on the reverse strand, counting down.
GGCTTCTGCTTGATAAAACCCATTACATCCGAACACATGGCACTTACTAGCATATGCGCGACTATCGCCTCGTAATATTTATTGCCATTACTGTCACAGTAGCCGTGGCTTTCATGGTGACATGATCAAACATTGGATCTGCATTCAAATTATAGACAAAGAGATAAAGAACGTAGTGTTGACTATCGGGATTAAGCTTTGTATTTTCGAATTATCACCCTCATATCCCTCTGAGGCGAGAGATTTGTGTATTTTTTTTTTTTGCGAGTTTACGTCACGCGATTCAGACTTTATTTCTTCCGATTGTATGTTATCAATTCAGAATGGCGAGATTAAAAAAGCTTTAGAGAGAAAACGTCATCTCACAAGTCTGAAATTATATATCATGCAATTCTGAGATAAAAAGATGTAAACTCGCAGTTGTGAGAAAAAAAGTCAGAATCGCGAGATGAAACTAACCCTAGATAAAATACACTTTTTATTTTTTATTATGTGGCAGAATCTTCACGACAACTCATCAAAATAAAAGTTCAGTTTAACTTGATTATTTCTGAGTTTTTCCACTTTTAACCTCGGTTGTGCTGCACTTTGTTTGCGCAAAAATGTTTACACTTCATTTGATTACATTTTAAAAGATTGATTAATCAATTACTCAAAGATTGATTAAAGATGCGTCCGTTTATTTGTCTACCACCTTTTTAATTTTTTATTTAATCATAAAACACAGAATTATTAAAACACAATAGAGTTTCTTTAAAAAATGTAATAGGCAAACTAAGCAAGGCAAGTTTATTTATAAAGCACATTTCATACGCAATGGCAATTCAAAGTGGTTTACATAGAAGAAATTAAAATAATCAAAAGAAATTGAAAATATGAATTAAAATAATAGTTCATAGCTCACTATTATCATTGCAATTTAAAAAAAAAAATATATTAAAATTGATGAAGTTTTATAAATTAAATTGAAAGTAATTAAACTATTAAAATGGAATTAATCGGAATTTGGGGGCAAATAAAACAAACAGAAAATGCTCGACAATTTTAATGGAAATGTCTGTAGACTTTGAACACAGAAAACTGAAAAATTCATGCTTATATCAATTACCACCGCTGATAATGTCAGTGTAGATTAACACAGTATTGTTTTATCGTGCAGTTTTACCTTGCAAACACACACACACACACACACACACAGTGTCATGGTGGAGGCATTGATTTATTAGTCCAGATTCCCACTGAGAGGCTGAAGGTGTCTGTCTGCCTGCCTGAATGAGCCAGCAAACTACTCTGTCCTCCCAAGCATATTTATCTGTCTCTTTTAGCGTCACACCTGTCTGTGTCCACACTGACGTCCTCTGAGACCGTGTGCTTTCCAAAGCCATATCACGCTCACTGATGATAACCGCAGTCTGTGTGTCTACACCAATAACCGACTCCAACAGCCCTGCCTGCGTTATAACTGAGGCTTACATCGAGCAGATTCTGGGTTACTTCAGACTGCATGGTGCCATCATTGAGATATTATTGTAGATTTTGTTAATATTTCGCAATGTATTTTTATGTTGTATGTTTTTTATTTAATTTGAAAGTTTTAGTATTTTTTCATTTTCATTTTTTCATTTAATTTTTTTTCTGTTTTGTTTGGAAGCTTGTTTTCGACACAGAATGAAAAATAAAAAAGCGACTTTTTATCTTGCAATTCTGACTTTATTTCTCACAATAATGTTATAAAGTCAGAATTGCGTGATATAAAGTCGCAATTGTTATAAAGTCAGAATTGCGAGATATAAAGTCAGAATTGCGAGACGTCGCAATTGCGTTTTATAAAGTCAGAATTGCGAGATATACAGTAAAGTTGAAATTGCATGTTGCAAAGTCAGAATTTTGAGATATAAACTATTCTGAGGGGATAAAGTTAGTCTTTTTTTTCTTTAGAATTGGCCTGATAACTCAAAATTGCGAGTTTATATCTCACAATTCTGAGAAAAGATGTCAGAATTTAGAGATGTAAACTCGCAATTGTGAGAAAAAAAGTCTGAATTTTGAGCTTTTTTTCTCGCAATTGCGACCCTATTTCTCAGAATTGCGACTTTATATCTCAAAATTGCAAAAAAAAATTTCTCAGAATTGTGAGAAATGCATCGTGTTGTGAGAATTGTGAGAAATGCAAAATATAAATGCAATAAATCCCGTTGCATTTATGTTTTCAGTGAAAGTCTGTTTCATTTTAATGACGGAAATGTTTTTTTTATGGTTTTGGTCTAAGTTAAGGCAAGACACCACATGTGAATAAGGTAAAAAAAAAAAAATTAATATAAATATAAAAATAGATATTACCAGACTTCCCCAGTTGATTGAAAACATTTAAAAAAAATGCAATTGCAAGTTTTTTCATTTTACATCATGATGGTTTCTTTCCACTACTCTGACACAACATGTTATGAAAATCAGTCTCAAAATTGACCATAGCATGAAAAAGCGTCTCGTAGTGTCTTGCCTAACCATAAACCCCGCATCTGAGTCGATCAAATGTTCATTTCTCTCGTTTCTATCGTCCATCTCCTCATTTCTAGACGACACCAGTCACGAGGCCGAACCGTCCCGGAGCGACGTGTCGACTTCAGGCCTGCGACACGAGACATCACGCCCCCTACTGGCCCTCCTGCTGCTGTGCATCTCTGTGTTCCTCACCTTATAGCCCCTCACCTGACCCTGAATCAGCCCTGCGGAAACACAACACAGCGGACCGAGGGCTTGGAGATCCACCAGGAACACTTCTGCTCTGCTTTTCTTTTGTTTTCCAAATATTTAAGTGGTCTTTCGCTGTCTTTTATTAGGAAAAGTCGATTAGCCGCGCAAAGAAGAAATGCAGATCACCTGTTTAACCAACCGACCAATCAACTTTGACGGCCGCTCACGGGGGGGATTGGCTGGAAGGAAGGGGGCGGAGCGTTTTATTTGCGTCCATTGGACTCTTTGGTGGGTAATTAGAGCGAGCGTTGAGAAGCGCCGAACACCCTGTGAGAATTGTTCGAGTTGAAGGTGTCCCATAAAACAGACATAAGCATCAAACCTAAACCGAGTTCACCGGCTCTGCTGTTAGCGATACATATACAAAGACTTTTTGCCTTTCGTCCTTCGTCTGCCTTCTCTTAACAAAAATGATTGGAAGAAGCGGTCGGGTATGCACTTCGTCGCATGGATCTTCCCCAATAGAAGGAAGACGCTAGATGAGTGTGTTCGTCTAAATAATCTGATTTGTGTGAATTTGGAATTGATTCTATACAGCAATTTGAGGGACTTATCTTAGTAGACCACACCACTAAAACAATGATTTTGTATTTTGTAAGATAAACTTAACTGCAACATAAATATCTATATTTTTCCTATGACCTTTTATCAATTGATATGAGATATCAACATTGACGGATCATGGAAATTCTGTTCTTGTCATAACTGTGTGTCCGGCTCTATTAGGAACCAAATATCGAAGGGGACTCCACGTTTCATATCCAACGTTTGTTTGAATAGGCCTTATACCGTACACGATACTAATATCTCCTGGAAGTGCTTCAAATTCAGCATTTCGATGGGGGAATTAAAGTGAAGATTTGTTTGTTTTTCATTACTGCATTTGTTTGTTCTGTAGCTGTTAATCAGTGCAATTCTGACTCGTTTAATATGCTGATGCGACATACGCAAGACATTATAACATGGGCATTCTCCTCCGACAGCCTTACATACGACGGAGGAACAACCGATGGGCGAATCTCACCAAAACCGTCAAGAACACCATATTTCATCCCAGAATCAAGACAAAAATAAGAATTTACATTTTGCATAAACAAAATGAAAACCGTTTTAACCGTTAAGATTGTAAATATAATAAAAATATAAAAAAAGTTTTTCCCACACCCCTATTTTGGCAAGTAGGGCATAAAGGTCAAAGGTTGCTGTTCAGAAGTCACATATATAGAAAGCCAATACAGTTCAAGACTCAGACCGTATATAGCTTAAACTATATATAGTATAAGCAGACATTTAAAATATTAACAATGTATATTTTAAATGAAAAGGTAGTGTAACAACATAGAAACACAATAAAGCTGAAGCCACAAGTGTGGTCAGGATGTTATCTCTAAAACTATGATTTTTATGAAACATTTTATAAGACCATGTCATGTGAGTTTTTAGAGATTGCGGAGCAATTATAATATTTTATTGCCCTTTAAACACCCAATGGCACTCTATTGTCTATTTCACTCGACAAATCTTTCATTTCTCTGACCGAATCTTTATTATTTATCTATAAAATTCCCTTAAAATCCACACTCTAGAAAATGCTGGGTTGTTTTGACCCAAATTTGGGTCAAATATGGACAAACCCAAATGTTGGGTTAAAAATGATTAAAAAGTAAATATTTTAATGTTGATAGTGGAAGTTGGGTTAAACCCAAATGTTATGTTAAAATTTTAACACAATTTCAACTTTCTCTTTCAACTGTAATTTTTTTAATTACATTTTTAACCCAACATTTGGGGTTGTCTATATTTTACCCACATTTGGGTTAAAACAATCCAGCATTATTTAGAGTGCTTTTAAAACCTTCGTCGACTCTTTCCGTTTGGTGACACTCTAAACAATACTGGGTTGTTTCTACCCAAATTTGGGTAAAATATGGACAAACCCAAATGTTGGGTTACAAATGTAATTAAAAATTTTATTGTTGAAAGTGAAAGTTGAAGTTGGGTTAAAATTTTAAATTACATTTTTAACCCAACGTTTGGGTTCGTCCATATTTTACCCAAATTTGGGTTGAAACTACCCAGCATTTTTTTTAGAGTGAACAGTTGTGCAAAAAAATCACAGAAATGTTGGGTTAAAAATGTAAAAAAAAAAAAAAAAAAAAAATTACAGTTAAAAGTGAAAGTTGAAGTTGGGTTAAAATTTTTAATTGCATTTTTAACCCAACATTTGTGTTGGGTTAAAAATGTAATTTACAGTAAAATTACAGTTGAAAGTGAAAGTTGGAGTTGGGTTTAAAATTTTAAATTATATTTTAACCCAACATTTGGGGTTGTCCATATTTGACCCACATTTGGGTTAAAATAACCCAGTGTACACTTTAGACTTTTAAAACCGTCATCGGCTCTTCCCGTTTGGCGACCCAAATTTGGGTCAAATATGGACAAACCCAAATGTTGGGTTAAAAATGTAATTTACAGTAAAATTACAGTTGAAAGTGAAAGTTGAGAGTTGGGTTTAAAATATTAAATTATATTTTAACCCAACATTGGGTTGTACATATTTGACTCAAATTTGGGTTGAAACAACCCAGCATTTTTTAGAGTGATCAGTAGTGCAAAAAAAAACCCCCACACACCTCAGCTTAACTGGTGAAGTATTTAGATGTCATGATGGATGACTAAGAATCGTAAAATTAATCTTCACAGATACAACTTGATCTGTAAGTAAATGTTAAAATTAATTAACAAGTATTTTTTGTTGTTAGTTCATGTTAATGTCACCCAATGAAACCGTTAACATTTCATTAGCAGATGCTTTTATCCAAAGCGAGGAATACAAACGATTCACATTAATCGCTCAATGAACGGTCCTCAAACAGGCTTCAATTTCTTTATGAAAAATGCTGGGTTGTTTTAACCCAACTTTGGGTCAAATATGGACCATTGGGTTACATTTTTTAATTACAATTTTTAACCCAACGTTTGGGTTTGTCCATCCATATTTGACCCAAAGTTGGGTTAAAACATCCCAGCATTTTTAGAGTGTAACTTTGTGATCTGGTGAGATGTGATCGGGACGTGTTTTTGTGAGATTCACCCAAATAGACTTTAAACGTGTTTGCCTGGTCTCTCCCTTCGTCAGTGTGTGAGTGGAAGACCCTCGCGAGCTTCAAGATTGAAGTAGACGGAGAGTCTCGTTTCTCCAGTCAGAGAATATACGCTTTCCTGACAATAAAACAAAACTGTGGACTTTTCAACCAGTCGCAAATCGGATAACGTTTTCTGCCTTTTTGCTTCTCGATAGGCCTGTTTGGCTCTGCTAGTCCTGCCACGCTCTCGGAGATCCCCTGCGTTTCGTGTTTGTTTTTTGTGTGAACAGTAACAATGCGATTTCAGCAGCTCGGCTTCGCGGCGTCAGGACTAGAGGAAACACACCATATGTGCTCCGTTTCATGGTTTTACACTATGAAGGAAACTTTTGAAAATCAGCTTCAGTAGTATTTGTATCATTTGTACTCCAATTATTACCATTAATACCATGCTTTGTACACACTTTGAACTGGGAAACAAGAATCAGCGTATTAAATGGATACTGTGTATCCTGAAGTAGTCGAAAACATAACATTATAGTGTTAGAATACTACTTGTTTTTTGTACCTTTCTGGAGGACAAGAAAAAAAAATAGACACTTCATAAAACATTGATTATGATTAATTATTAATTATTATTATTCAGCATCATTGTTATATGTTATTATGGATACCGCATTAAATGTTATGATCAAAATGTGTTGTACATAATGTTTGATATTAAGGTATTAATTTGATTCACGTGTTTTTTCAAAAAAAAAAAACTGAGTAAAATGTTGGAAGTGAATGCATACGACAAACGCAACGTTTTCTGCAGCCAATGAGTGGACACTTTTGAACTGTGTTCTGAGGCTCTCAGCCAATAGGAACGCTTCATCTACCTTTCTGTTTTTTTTTTTTTAATCTCCTGGCAAAGTTTTTCATTTCCCGCAAGGATGCGATGAGAAGAGGAGCGACGGTTTCCGAGTCGTCTGTGTTTTTTAATGGAAGGAACTTGCTGGGTTCATAACGTGGCATGTGCATGGACTTGATAAAGATAAAAAAAAACGTTAAATAAAGTGTTCTTTTGGCTGTTTTCACCTCTTCTTTTCTCGACATGTTTGTGAAATGTTAGTCTTTCTTCTCACCCGTAAGTGTGTGTCGTAGTTCCACTGAAACGAGAACGTTACACAGGAGAGTTGTGTAGTTTTGCACAAAGCGCTTCGGCTAACGGCGTCTAGCACTACTTCATGATGTTTTGCTGAAGGTTCTTGAGTTTTTGTACTTTTGTTTCTTTCAATGATTCTGAGAATAATTCATCTGCCATCGGTCCACGTCAACAGAGCGCCACAGACTGAAGGCCCGTTCACACCAAAAAACATATCGATATTAGCGTCCACGTTAGTTATTCTATACGTGCTGCGATTTCTTCATCTGTCCCTTTAAATACTCGAGCTCTTAAAGCAGGATGGATTCTGATTCCAACCATATATACATTTTGTAGAACTATATCTTTATGGTTTTTAGAAAGATTAGAATATGCTGCAAACGTTCATCAACTTAAAAGGTGAAATTAATATATTATATAGACTCATTACATGCAAATGAGATATTTCAAGCCTTTATTTGTTGTAATTGATGATTATGGCTTACAGATATGAAAACCTTTTCACAATATTCTAATTTAAAATTTGGGGTTAAAGCCATAATCATCGCAATTATAACAAATAAAGGCTTGAAATATTTCACTTTGCATGTAATGAGTCTATATAATATATTACACTCTAAAAAAAGCAAATTTGGGTCAAATATGGACAAACCCAAATGTTGGGTTAAAAAAATGTACAGGTGAAAGTTGAAGTTGGGTTACAATTTTAAATTACATTTTTAACCCAACATTTGGGTTTGTCCATATTTGAGCCAAATTTGGGTTAAAACAACCCAGCATTATACACTCTACAAAATGCTGGGTTGTTTTAAGCCAATTTTGGGTAAAATATGGACAAACCCAGACATTGGTTTAAAAATGCCATTTAAAAATGTAACCCAATGGCTGGGTTTGTCTATATTTTACCCAAAATTGGGTTAAAACAACCCAGCATTTTTTAGAGTATTACTGAAATAAATTAACTTTTGCACCATATTGGTATTTTTCGAGTTTCATCTGTTCTCGTCTTTGGTGTGAACGAGTCTTGACTCTCTCTGTCAGGGTCGAGTGACATTCGCACGGTCAGTTCTTGTGTGTGAATTTGAACTGAACTGAACAGGAAGTAGAATTTAAATATTAATTAGATTGATAGGAAAATGAATTTGCTGAATTTTAATTTTTAAAAAATACTAAAATGATTCTAATGTGTGTGTATGGATAATTCGCACTGAAAAAAAAAGACAGGTATTGTTTAAAATTAATTTCTTTGGATTTCAGTCCATCAAATGTCATGTGTCCTGTTTGCAGTTCGGTTCATCTGACTGACTCTGACAGATTTAGTGATGGTGTTTTACACTTGCCTTAGTCAACCAACACCCTTACTGGCGTCTCTGTTCTCCTCACTGAAGTGTGCTGGAGAAATCAAGTGTGTGTGTGTGTGTGTGTTGATTCAGATCACATTCACTCCTGTACTTCTGATGACACTGGTTCTGCTGGTTTTTAATTTTCTCTTCTGTACTTGCTTTTTTTCCCACTGTACAAACAGGAAAAAACTTTTGAAAAAAAGAAAAGAAAAAAAATTAAGTTCTGTATTTGTATATACACGTGTCTGAACAACTATAAATAATAATTAAAGAAAACAAATGCATTGCTTGGCTGGTTTATTGTGCTTGGTTTAGTCGGGGCTAGTTGGGAATATTTCTCTAAAACTTTACAAAAACTCCAAAAGATACAATGACATGCAATAAAAGACCATTTCTAACATACTTCATGCATTTTTCACATTCATTCGCACTGTAAAAATGAATGCGCTTTTTCTAATCAATAAAATTGTGGCCACAGATTACAAGCAAAATTGAACAAATTAGAATTGAGTAATAATTAATCAAATTATTCCTTAAAAGTTAACCATTTAAAATGAGTATAGTTTACACCACAAAATTAAACAAAAATATCTGAATAACAGACAGACATCAAAGATTAAGAACTCTTTATTTTATATTGCCAAAATTGAAGACACCTGATGTTAACAAGCAGAATCACTGAAGGAGAAAAACGTAATTTTAAAACAAACACCGATCACCATAATGGTGACTTAAATGTGCGTTTTTTAAATTATTTTTTTTTAAGTTTTACTCATTTTAATGGTTAACTTTTAAGGAAGTAATTTGATTAATTATAGTGTGTTAAATTGAATTAATAATATTGCTTGTAATCTGTTGCCACAATTTTGTTTTGATTATATAAAGCGCATTCATTTTTATGCGATAACATCACAATGGTTTCTATTGAACTAGTATAATTGTGAACAATGGAAAGACTGGAAAATAAATGCTTTTTTTGACTCATGCACTCAGACAAACCTGCACTGTATTCATACATTAATTAATTAATTAACAGTAACATTAGGTAGCACTGATTTGATTAAAATGTTTAAAAAATGACATGCAAAGATCTGATATTCCAAGAAAAACATTAAAAATGATTTCATACTTTATTAAAGTTATGCATTACACACAAAAGGGATTTAATATATCACCATATGCATGGGATTTTATTCACAATTTACATAAAAGTGATTAAAAACAATGCACAGTATATTACATAAGACATTTTTGAAGATTTTGAGTAAAATTTACAAACAAAGAGTTTGTAAAATGTACTTCAATCGGAGTATCGGAAAGTAAAGTAGAACTCTAACTGGCCGAGTTAAAATTACTGGTAACACTTTACAATAAGATCTCATTTGTTAATGTACCGTATGTAACATTTGTTACAGTATTTATTCATCTTTGTTAATGTTAGTTAATAAAAGTACAGCTGTTCATTGTTTGTTCATGTTATAGTGTATAATACAACTTTTGATTTGAATAATGTAGCCTAAATGTCGAAACAGTAACTAAGATTAATAAATATTGTTACCATTCATTCTTAGTATTAACTAATGAAACATTATTATGTGTTACCAAGTTACTTATTCTCTTTGATAATTTTACACAATTTAAGTAGATTTGACTTAATCCCGTTCATGTGCAAAAAAAAGTCAATTTTACAAGGGAAACACTTTACAACGTTAACATTAATGAATGCATCAATTAACACAATTACAGCATTATCTTAGTTAATGTTATTTAATAAAAATGTTCATGTTGATGTTCGTTCACAGTGCATTAGACTGCCAAAAGTAAAAAAAGGAGTGCAAAAATCTGATCAAAGAATTGGGGTTCAGAAACCAATATTTCTGTCGATTTTTGCTGCCTTGTCGAAAAATGTTATCGTAGCGCAAATTGATCACAGAATGCTGATTAAAGTCGTATGAAATACAATTATAATACAATTCTAAGTTATGAGTACTGTATACTGTAGACTACTGTTTTTATTTTTAAAACGGTGTGAAAAGTAAAAATTATCATAAAATATTAATCTTTGACTTGTCAAAGTACACCTTTCCTCATAGTAACTGAAACTTTCAGTTATTCTTTTTCAGCTGGCTGACCGTACAAATATTTATATGGTAGTAAGCATTTTTTTAAAGGGAAATTATACATTATATAAGTATAACAGGAAAATGTAACGTTACCTTTAAAAAAAAAAAAAAAACTGTGAGTCTGCACATGCGCATAACCGGTAAGTAGCAAATCTCGACTGAATCTTGATGGGTAGCATGAATCGTCAGAACACCGGCACTTTGCAACAACACAGCATTGTTTCGGCAGCGACTGAACGTAGCGTATGTCGGAATAAGAAATACAAGGAAGAATTGCAGTAGCTGCTACAGGCTAGAGAAGCTAACGTTAGCTCCTTTGGACCTAGCTACCACATATTAACTTTAGTTTGTCAAAATATTGCGCTCTCTCCTGCTTGGTAAGTCCTTCTATATATGATTTCGCACCACAGGGTTTTTTCTGTGTTTTTTTAGTGTAACAATGTGTTCCGTAGTACATAAACTGTGCAGTCCATGCTCTTGTTTACATCCGAGAGCCTCCATAATGGCCGCTCATCCGGGTTACCGCCCAGAATGTGACGTAGTGAAAACCCTCTATTCATAAACACACACACTTCACTAATTTTATATTTATTTTAAAATCTATTTCCTTTTTTGGCTTTGGTAACTATTTTCAAAAGGCAATTCAAACCTTATATAATGGATGTTCTAGTTCTGTTAAATTGAAAAAGGGCACTTCAGAAAGATTTAGTATATCACGTGGTATTAGACAAGGTTGCCCGGTGTCTCCATTTTTGTTTCTTTTAGTTGCTCAAACAATGGCCACGCACATAAAAATGTCCCCCTTTTTAGGAATTAATGCTGTTGGTAAAAATTTTAAAATTTGCCAACTTGCGGATGACACAGCTATCTTTTTAAATGATCGTAATCAAATTATGACTGCAGTAAATAGTATCAAAAAAGTTAGTGATGTATCAGGATTGGTAATGAACATTAACAAATCAGCATTGTTCCCCCTCAAAAACTCCAATCTGGCCAGTCTTGATGGAATACCAATTCATGAAAAAGTGACATATCTTGGAATTGTACTTTGTAAAAATAAAGAGGAACGTCATAAATTAAATTTTGATCCAATTGTTAAAAAAATACAATCTAAACTAAATTCATGGTTAATGAGAGACATATCTCTATTTGGCAGGGTCTTAATTTCAAAGGCAGAAGGTATATCACGCTCAGTATATGTTGCCTTATTGCTAGATATCCCAAAAAATACAATTAAAGAATTGGATAAAATACTGTATGATTATATTTGGAGGAAAAAACCCCACTATCTCAAAAAAGATGTTATTACTGGATGTAGAGACCAAGGTGGTCTGGAAGTATTGGATTTTCATACTATAAATAATACTTTTAAAAGTAAATGGATTATAGAATTTTTGAAAAACCCTGACAGCTTCTGGAACGCTTTTCCATCATATTTATTTAATAGTCTTGGTGGCATACATTTTCTACTGAAATGTAATTTTTCTGTTGATAAAATACCCTTGAAATTAGCTGACTTCCACAAACAAGCCCTTCTATCTTGGATATTGATTTATAAACACAACTTTAGTCCACATAGATACTTAATTTGGAATAAAGAAATCCTTTATAAAAGGAAATCTCTATTTTGCCAGACATGGTTTGATAGAGGTATTCTGTTAGTAGGACAGTTATTGAATAAAGATGGTTTGCTTATGTCATATTCAGAATTTCTTCAAAATTTTAATTTCCCAGTGACACCAAAAGAATACGCAGTTGTATTTGATGCAATCCCTACGGGTTCACTTCAAATTTTAAAACACATATCATTCTCAGATATTAGGGTTGAATTTAATACAATTTTTATTGGAGATATAGACATTACAAAGAAAAAATGCAGCAATAAATTTATTAGAATTCTAATTTCGTGCTCGATTCCACCTGCTGCAAAAATTTTTTGGTGTTCAACCATGGGTGATTTAAATTGGAAAAAGGCAAATACTTCTATTCACAAATACTGTATTAATAATAAAGTGAAAGAAGTTTCATTTAAAATTTTGCATCAAATTTATCCTGTTAAAGATACTTTAAGAAGATTTAAAATAAACATAGAAGAGTCTTGTGTTTTTTGCCAATCTAATAAGGAGACAATTTTTCATTTATTTTATCACTGTATGTACACAAAAAAATTTTGGTCTGATTTGGAAGAATATATAATTACAAAATTGAATGTAAACATCAGAATCAATATTTTTGATGTCATGCTATACTTTGACTTTTGTGGTTTGTCAAAAAAAATGATTTTTGTCATTCAGTTGTTTATTATCCTTGGAAAATACCATATTCACAAATGTAAATGGTCTAATTCACAACCTTGTTTTAAGGCATTTCATTTGGACTTTAAATTATATTATAAAACAATAGAAAACATGGAAAACATGAAAGCTACAAGAACATTTCATCTCCTGAAGGAACTGCATATTTTTAAAAAAAAAAAATTTTCCCCTTCTATAATTATATTAATTTATTTGTTATTATCCTCTGGTCTATACACTATTGATTTAATTTTGTTGAACAGGTTACATTATCTGTAGTGTTCTCTGTACCTATTGTCCTGTGTGTTGTTCAGAATAAAGTTTAAAAAAAAAAAAAAAAAAAAAAAAACACACACTTCACTATCACATCTGACGTTTACGAAGTATTTGTGAATCAGGAGATGAGATTTCGGGAAGTTCTCTTTAAGCGCAAATCACTCTCATATTTACTCGAATATGTACAAATGTTTCATGAATGAGACCCTCGGGTCGTACTTTCCGGCTACGTCACGCGTGACCTTCCCTGGCGCATCTCCGAGATAGTAGAAAATTTGCATTTGTAGTTAAAAAGTATATAATTATTATTTTATTTTTTAAATGGCCGATCGTTTCACTAGATCAGACTCTTATTCCTCGGCTGGATCGTGTCGAGACTTTGTAGCTGCACTGAAACTCACATTTGGAAAAACCCTGGAGTGTGTTGCTCAAAAACCTTATAATGTATTTTCGACTGAAGAAAGAACGACATGGATATCTTGGATGACATGGGGGTGAGTAAATTATCAGAGAAAATTTTTTTACTTGAACTCAAAAATGAAAATTCTGTCAGTATTTACTCACCCTCATGTTGTTCCAACCCCGTAAGACCTTCGTTCATCTTCGTAACACAAATTAAGATATTTACGATATTAAGATCACTCCTCCATACTAGTCCATAGGCTTCTTGAGGGAATGACTCTTGCTGGCATCGAAAAGTCATTAAAGACATCGTTAAAATAGTCCAAGTGACTACAGTGGCTCAATCTTAAGTTTATCAAACGACGAGAACACTTTTGTGCGCAAAAACAAACAAAAATAACGACTTTATTTCAACTATTCACTTCCTTCTCCATGAGCCTGTAGTCAGTTAGCGTAGTGTGATTGCGTAGAGCTACGTCACACGTAGGCTCACTATTGGCCGACGCTGGTCATGTGTGTGATGCGTGTGACGTACAATAACAGAAGCTTACGCTATTAAACTAGTAACCTGACTCGCGCAGAGGGAGAAATAAACGAATAGTTGAAATCAAGTCGTTATTTTTGTTGTTTTTTTGCGCACAAAAGTGTTCTCGTCGTTTGATAAAGTTAAGATTGAGCCACTGTAGTCACTTGGACTATTTTAACGATGTCTTTAATGAATTTTCGAGGACAGCAAGTCATTCCCTCAAGAAGCCTTTGGACTAGTATGCAGGAGCGATCTTAATATCTTAAATATCTTAATTTGTGTTCCGAAGATGAACGAAGGTCTTACGGGGTTGGAACAACATGAGGGTGAGTAAATATTGACAGAATTTTCATTTTTGGGTGAACTAACCCTTTAAATGAATATGCTGTAAGTGTTGTTCTTCATGTTGTGACTAGTTACTCTGTTTACAAATGAAACCTTATAGTAAAGTGTCATCAACTATCGACACACTCCCAGGACCGCTTGTGAGGTTAACACTGATGGACGGCTGGTAAAGATGAATCTGTTTATTATCTGTTCAGTGTGTGGCTCTGATGACATCATCAGTTAGCGAGGCCAGCGTTTACGTTCACGTCTCACGGGCTCTTTGACCGCGGGTCATAAATTTGATTCTAATGATTTTGTCATTCCGTTCAAACAATAACTCTCCAGCACACGCTTTTATTTGACCGTTGATTTATGCCTTTAATACTTTGATGGCAAAAATAGTTTAACTCCACTCCGTAATGATGCGGGGAATGAAATACTGGCTCAATTCATTTTTCACATTTAATTAGTTTATTTTATAGCGCTATCCATCAGCATTGTGTAAATATATATGAGGAATATGTGGCAGTGCAGAACGCATTGAGAGGAATATGTTTTACAGTTGATTTCCTGTGAAATAAATGTTGGAATTATTCATGAGCCTTTCATAATTTTAATCATATTCTTAGGCCAGATATTAAAGACAGCTCACCCATCGTTCAGCCTTCATTTGAAATCTCATGTTAAAAAAAAAAAAATAGATAATTAGATAATTTTCTAAATGATCTCTCATCTAAAACTACAATTTACCTTAATTTATGTGATTCAAGGATGAATTATTTAATGCAATCATGTCTAATTTTGCTCCGAAATCGCTGCAGGTTACAATCATTCAAATCCACGGCTAGAGAAAACAAACATTTGCGTTATTATACCTTAGACGCATTTTAATATTGTTGCAACTTCTGAAACCATTTGATAAGATTAACAAAATTATCCCACTAATGCATTAGCATCAACTATTCCGTTCCATTGACACATATTATTTTTATTTCAATAATGTATGAGTAAATGTTGAAATCAATATGAACTATGATTAATAAACATGTTAGATCACGTTAAAGGGGTCCTATTTTGCTAGCACTATTTTTGAACTCCTCAGAGTCATTATAATAATTCATTATAATAGATCCGCAACAATGGAGAATATGAGGAGAATAATGCATGAAAGCTGTTCTAGTAGAGCCTGAAAACTAAACAGGGACTAAACAGCTCAACAACTGTAATGTTAATATACAGTGAAACATAAACCAATATGTATGCAATAATGTTACGTTGAGATTAGATCACTCAGGACATACCAGAAAGCCACTGAAGCACCAATGAGAGCGGTTCGTCAGACGGACACACGGACAGCTGATCTATGAGCACATCGTGTGTGCCAGATGAAACTCACAGCAGATGTGAGCTAAGAGGGGATTTTATGTAACGTGAATCTTACCCAAAAGCCTGTCATACAGAGCGGTTCGCTTTCTTCTAAGTTGGGTGGATGAGAAACGCCGGCCAGGAGTGATGAAAGGATGAGAACACACAACTGATGATCACTGATTATTATCATCTTTTCTTCAACTGGTGATTTTTTTTATATCGTTAATCCAAACTATTTTTATTTGACTGCTGCATGCTTTGATAATACAAATGTACAATATAGCACACTGAACTAAATAATCAAATCTAATCAAAATAGCAATTATATATATATATATATATATATATATAGGATAAATATAAATACAGGTGAAACTTGAAAAATTAGAATATGGTGCAAAAGTGTGAAACTAATATAATATAAAAGGTGAAACTAATATATTATACAGACTCATTACATGCAAAGTGAGATATTTCAAGCCTTTATTTGTTATAATTGTGATGATTATGGCTTTCAGATTTGAAAACCTTTTCACAAAATTCTAATTTTGACTTTGGGGTTAAAGCCATAATCATCAAAATTATAACAAATAAAGGCTTGAAATATCTCACTTTGCATGTAATGAGACTGTATAATATATTAGTTTCACCTTTTAAGTTGAATTACTCAAATAAATGAACTTTTGCACTGTGTATATATATATATATATATATATATATATATTAGGGCTGTGCAAAAATTAATTGCGATTAATCGCATCCAAAATAAAAGTCTGTGTTTACATAATATATTTGTGAAGGCTGTATATAATTATTTTGTATATATAAAAACACACACATGCATGTATATGTTTAAGAAAATGTGTTATTCATATATAAAATATTTATATTTATATAATATAGATTATGTATTTATATTTATATATATACAGAATTTAAGCGCAATTAATTCTTAAATATATACATGCATGCATAGGTATTTATATATACAAAATAATTATATACAGCACACACAAATATATTATGTAAACACAGACTTTTATTATGGATGCGATTAATTGCAATTAATTTTTGCACAGCCCTAATATATATATATATATATATTATAATTATAACTTTATATTAACACCACTGCCATTCAATAATAATAAAAAGTAAAAAGATTTAGGATTTCAATAAAAAGATTTAGGTGTTTTCGTATCACATACTTTATCTGTGATTGACCCTAGGTGGGTCAGAAGGTCAGGAATGACAGCAGCGTGAGGTCAAGTGTCTGAAGTGTCCTGCTGATTATTCAGGGAATGAGGTTTTGAGTTTCTCCGTTCAGGACACTCTGTTCAGAGCTCTTCGTCGCACACGCTTCAAGAACTAATCTGAGGGAAAAAGCACAATAACTCCTGGCATTGGTGAAGCTTCATGCTAACGCTAGGAGATTACAGGACGCTCACAGGGCTTATTAGCTTTCCTTTCTCAAAGAGCAACTGAATCTCAAAGACCAATATCAAGTGCACAATCATACCACATTATACAGGCATTGATTTCAGAAGTCAAATCTTGACATTCAGATTTGTTTCAGCCCGCGGCCTGTTTTTCCTAATCTCGTGTGTCTCGAGGCTTTAAAGGAAGCCGCAGGAAAAGAGATCTGGAATAACGATTAGTGTTTAATCATGACCTTAATAACTAATATTTGAGTCACTTCTATTTCCCTACAGTTAATGTTCAGGAATCCCAAAATAAGAATTCATAAATCCAAACCAGCTGTCAGACAGTAAACCAATGGTATTTTCACTAGTTTTAATTTTCATATTTCCTTCTGTTTTTATTTTAAATTTAGTTTTTTTTCTTCATTTTTACATTTCTTTGAATAAGACTATAGTTGTCGTTTTCCCCGTTTTATCTCAGTTTAAGTTATTTTAATACAGGGTTCCCGCGGGTCCTTAAAAAGTCTTAAAATGTCTTAAATTAGATATTTAAAATTTAAGGCCATTAAAAGTCTTATAAAGTCTTATTTTTAGGTATGAAAGGTCTTAAATTTTAGATGACACTTCGACTCAGTCATATCTTAATGTTTTCCAAATTAAAACCATCTAATTTGCGTACGTATTAATTTTTTATCTTTGTGGATTTGCTTGTTCACGTGACAATTCGCGTCACATTCGCGGCAGAATAACGTCCGTCTCCTGCACGCGAGACAGGAGAGGAGGAGAGAAGAAAGTTGGCAAATGTCAGTTAAGTCGTAAGTTAATTCTTTGTGTGCGTAGAGGTGTGCGATGTGTATTGTCTATTATGATACTCTATTCTTTTAACGATGGACGAGGCACTGTGAGTGTGAGCTGACATCGCATTTGTCTCTCGTGTTTTCACGGCGTGATGTGTGCAGTTTTAGGCATAGACATGTATTTATTATGGTTATAGGTATGTCCCCAAATTAGTTTTTGCCTTATATTTATATCATGTTGTTATATTAGAATATCACATCAGTAAGAGTGCAGTTTTCCCGTGCACAAGTGTGATATTTATGTTATACAATAGTTAAATTAAAAATAAAGTGACATTGTGAGTTAGTTTTTAGTCATAACATTATCGATATTGTTTGTTTTTCCTTTATTTCGCCGACTAGAATTTCAAAATGAAACCATAGCAGAGTCTCAATGCAACAGAAAGCGATGATTTCATGAAGGAAATCCGCGTCTTGAACGAGTCATTTTAACGATTCAATCACTTGCTTCTTTCCCGTTTGAACAAATCGGTTGAATGAATGACTCCCTCATCTCGCTTATTAAGACAGCGATTTGCCGCCGCCTACTGGCTGTTTTAGTTTCATATTAAAAGTAAAAAAATAGAAATCATTTCACATTTAAATATTGAATATTGATTTTTTTAAAAAACCTTATAGCTTGATTTATGCAATTGTAAATGGAGTGTATTAATGCCACTTCTAAGGCTGCTTCTGCGTCTACTCTGCACTGCAAAGATGGATTTTTGATTGAATGATTTAATTTGACTGCTAACAGTGGTACTGTATAATTATTGTGTAATGAAATATTATATAAATAAGTGTATAATTACTGTATATACGTGATGCACGTGATGCATAACTCTAAATAAGTTTAGAAAAAAAAATCTCCATAAATAGGTGAAAATGCCCTGGAAATCAATTTAAGGTGGCAAATATTGCACATTAATTAATAATTTCTGTCACTGCTGTGAACTGACCACTGCATAGAATATGAAAAATATAAATATCTCCGTGAGTCTGCTCTCAACAACAGGCCTAAACCAGCCATGGCACCAGCACAAAAACACAATCAGTAAAATATCAACTAATTATTGTTGATAATAATTAGTTGATATTTTACTGATTTTGTTTTTGTTTTGTGTTTATCAACAAAACGTGAAAATATCGAGATATATTTTTGTCAATATCGCACACCCCTAATGTATGGTATTAATTTTGATTTCTTCAGGTCTTAAAAAGGTCTTAAAAAGCCTTAAATTTTACTTTAAAAAGTGCAGGAACCCTGTAATACACCAAGTAAAACTTTAGAAACTTTTTTTATTTTAGCTATGCGTATGTATATGTATATCAGACCCCATAGGGTTAAACAAATTAAGTAGGCTATGTGTATTTATTTACACTCTTAGAAGAAAAGGTTCTATATAGAACCTTAAAAGGTTCAGCGCAACATATTTGGAACTCCTAAAACTAAAAGGTTCTATACAGAACCATTTTCAATAGCGTTCAATAAGAACACTTTAGGGTTCTGTGTAACCAAGAAAAAGGTTCTATATGGAACCTTTTGGGTTCATTCATTATCTTTTGTTTTGTCCTTTCCGGATTAAATTATTTTTGACAAACATCAAGACCCTAAAATGTATTTATGAATACATGTGAATGATCACAAAATTCAACATACGAGGGTTAGAAAACGTATAGATTTATATCATTTTATGAGGTTTAATCAATATCACACGAAGAGTGCACTCTAAACAATACTGGGTAGTTTTAACCCGAAATTTGGTAAAATATGGACAAACCCAAACCCAAATGTAATTTAGAATTTTAACCCAACTTCAACTTTCAACAGTACATTTTTAAATGACATTTTTAACCCAAATTTGGGTTTGTCCATATTTGACCCAAATTTGGGTTGAAATAACCCAGAATTTTTTAGAGTGTACCATTTCAGTTTTCTCCTCCAAAAATCAGCATGTTTAAAATGTGATATTACTACAACAGTTTAATAAACAATAATTTAATTACAACTACAAAATGTTGCATAATTTTTGCAGAAAGCCTATAAAGAACCATTGTGCCAAAAGGGTTTAAAAAACTTTTTTTTTTTAGCATAAAAGGCTCTTTGGAGTTGAGTAAAGAACCCTATGCTTCATATATAGAACCCCAATGAACCATTTTTTTTATAAGAGTTTATATATATATATATTAATAGGTAAAATAAATATATATATATATATACAGTAATATATACAGTATGTGGTTTGGCGTCTTTACACAAAACATTTAAAAAACGCGAAGGAAAAACGTTTCAGTTTTTAGTACGTTGTTGTCGTGTAAACATACCATTAAGTTTAACTTTTAGTTCCAGTATAAGATCTAAATTCATGTTTTTTTTCAACCCTCTAAAGTCTAAAGTATCCTCTAAAGTTCACTTTTTATCACAGGGAAACTGCCTCGACAGTTATAAACTGTTTCACACTCTTTAACAAAATCACCTAAAATCAAGCACTGTTTCTAAAGGCCCAGACTCCTCTCTGAGAGTCATTGGTTGTGCCAGCGTGTGGCCTGAAACTCCCACTGACTTCCCACGAGGCTACAAACAGCACATTCTGATAAAAGACGAGTTGTGAACTTTTATTGAAGCTCATTACGCAGCGAGTGTGGTGTGTGTGTGTGTGTGTTGGGGTGGTGTGTGACAGAAGGATTTCTCATTGAGTGCTGGAGCATGTGCTCGTCAATGAACTGCGTGTGGTATAATGAAAAACAGCATCCATTTACTGAGTCCTAATCCAGAATGAATTTGGGAGGAATAGAAAGTGCATGGAAACCATTAGAGTACCAGTCTTATAAAGGATGTTTTCATGTTTCTCAGCATTGAACATTCAATCTCTGTGTTGAGTTCCAATCATTGAGAGCCAGAGAGGATTTCCTTTTTTCACAAAAATGCTAGTAATGTTATTGCATCGCATATTACAGTGAATAAAAACTTCCCGATATATATACATAGTTTTTTTCCCCACAGTTTTGGGCTTTTCCTATCTGTTACACTAAACATAACCAGCAACAAAATGCCTTGTAAATCTCTGGTTATGCATGTGATTTACAAGCCAAGCAATTTATAAGGCCAGTCATTTAAAACCTGGAACACCAAATTAGCTGGTAAAAGATTTTCAGCTCATTTTTTATGTTTATTGCAAGCAATTATTATGTGAATTAGAGCTATGAGCTTCTGTCAAGAATGTGTGGTTTGCCCTGTTTCTTTTTTTTTTTGCTTTTGTTGAGCAGTGGTCAGCTGTGTTCAAATGTGCTATATAAATAAAACAAACTTGATACTCGAAAGTTAGTATGGGAATAATAGACAAGTGATATGCAGAATAGCCTTAGATTTGTCATTATTCAATTTATGTTAATCTATAACAGCGTATTTAACATATTTGTTTATTTGATTACACTGGGCTATTGCTTTCGTTTCTTTGCAACTCAGTTGCATTGCAACCAGTCTGTTGTATTTGTCAACTCAAGACAAGACATGACAAGTCTAGCATAGTCAAGTCTGACAAGTCAAGTCTAGTCTAGTCTATAGTCTTGTCTAGTCTATAGTCAATTCTATAGTCAAGTCTAGTATAGTCTATAGTCAAGTCTAGTCTATAGTCAAGTCAATTATATAGTCAAGTTAAGTCTATAGTCAAGTCTAGTCAAATCTAGTCAAGTCTAAAGTCAAGTCTATAGTCAAGTCTATAGTCAAATCTAGTCAAATCAAGTTTAGTCTAATCTATAGTAAAATCAAGTCTAGTCTATAGTCAAGTCAAGTCTACTCTGGTCTATAGTTAAGTCAAGTCTAGTCAAGTCTAGTCCAGTCTATAGTCAAGTCTAGTCAAATCAAGTCTAGTCTATAGTCAAGTAAAGTTAAGTCTAGTCTATAGTCAAGTAAAGTCAAGTCTAGTCTATTGTAGTCTAGTCTATAGTCAAGTCAAGTCTATAGTCAAATCTAGTATATAGTCAAGTCAATTCTAGTCTAGTCTATAGTTAAGTCAAGTGTAGTCTATAGCCAAGTCAAGTCTAGTCTATAGTCTAGTCTTAGTCTAGTCTATAGTCAAGTCTACTCTAGTCTATAGTTAAGTCAAGTCTAGTCCAGTATAGTCAAGTCTAGTCAAATCAAGTCTAGTCTATAGTCTAGTCAAATCAAGTCTAGTCTATAGTCAAGTAAAGTTAAGTCTAGTCTATAGTCAAGTAAAGTCAAGTCTAGTCTATAGTCAAGTAAAGTCAAGTCTAGTCTATTCTAGTCTAGTCTATAGTCAAGTCAAGTCTATAGTCAAGTCTAGTCTAGTATATAGTCAAGTAAATTCTAGTCTAATCTAGAGTTAAGTCAAGTGTAGTCTATAGCCAAGTCTAGTCTTAGTCAAGTCTAGTCTTAGTCTAGTCTAGTCTTAGTCAAGTCTAGTCTATAGTCAAGTCAAGTCTAGTCTTAGTCAAGTCAAATCAAGTCTAGTCTATAGTAAAGGAAAGTCAAGTCTAGTCTTTAGTCAAGTAAATGCAAGTCTAGTCTATAGTCAAGTTAAGTCTGACAAGTCAAGTCACCTTTATTTATATAGCACAATATAGCATTTATATATATCAAAGCTGCTTTACAGTGATAATAGAAAAATAATAATAATACAACAAAGTTTGTTTCTGCTGTGCAGCAGGTCTAGTAGAAAATGGCATCATAGTCCAGCTTGAGTAAGTTCAGTGATGCTTCATTTTTGTTGTAAAAAAGTTATTAATTTAGTTCATTTATATATATATATATATATATATATATATATAGCCGCTCTGGAGAAAACAGTGATGTCATTGTCCAGCTCAGTTCAGTTTCATATAATGGTGTCAATGCAGGAGATCAATAATCGTTGAATATTAAATGTCCCCAGCTAAACAAGCCAAAAGCCAAGGAACCAAAACTCCATCGGTGACAGAATGGAGAATAAAACCTTGCTCAGTTCTCCTCTGGCCAACGAGTGAACGGTGTGCTGTATGATTATGATTCAGGCAGAATTACAGGTCAGAGGTCACATTGGATCAGAACATTTAGACTATTTATCCAGTTCTCGTCTCCTCAAACTGCCAGCTCTCATTAACAATTAATGACTTCCAGTCGCTTTGTCACTGCAAACGGCTGTCAGTGTGAACACACTCGACTCGTTCATTTTCTAAGCGAGTTGGTGATCGCATGCGACGCGAGCAACAGCGACCCTTGGCACTGAGACAGAGACACAACCTGCATGGGTTTAATTACTGTCACGTATTTAACGGCTCTGTGTGAGTTGTGTGGGCAAGTCTGGGTCACCTTCATTCACCGCGGTAAATCAGAGGCTGAGGGTGTGCATGCACAAACAACTCCACTTATTTATTTATTTTTTGTTAACAACTGAATATTGAGTTTTCTTTTTTTTTTCAAGAAATACAAAGCAAAAAGCAACTATACAAATCTTAAACCCACTCTGCACCATCACACCCCTGGTAGCCTTCAGGAATATACAAATGAATACAAACACAGACTGTAGACACACAAATATGAAGAATATGTTAAAAACTTGACACAATATCAAAAGCAGCATGCCATAAATTTACAGTTTTGAAATTGGATCCATGTATACGAGTTGCTCCATTGATATAATGTCCAACAGACACACTGTCCATGTTCGTCTGTCCAGGATTCCAGCGGTTAACTAGACAAAAGGTCTAACAGTAAATATCTTTGTTGAATGGATAAGGAAAGGTCCCAAAAATCGTAAAAAAAATAATGGCGTAGCTCCTGTTATTTTTGAGCGCGTTAAATGCACTTTTTTTGATCGTGTACAAAATTGCACTACTCAAAAAAACTAAAAATAAACTAGGAAGGTTGTGCACTTTACATAATATATTTATTTATTTTTTGACTTGAAATGGGTTTTTTCCATTAAGGTCTATGTAATTACGTCTCAACTTAACAGTACAAAAGCCTAAAGCGTTGTCTAAACACAAACCATTTATGTTAAGTAAAAAAATGTTTACATCCGTTACGCCCTATATATGAAGAGTTTAGATGCAAAAGCCTCTAAATGCCATTTGAAATTTTCTTCTAAAATGACCATTTTTATCAAGCTTGTATATTTAAGTTCAGTAATTTCACTTAAATGACAATTAATAGGTAATCTTCATTGCCATTTAAGTGAAATTACTGAACTTAAATATACAAGCTTGATAAAAATGATCATTTTAAAAGAAAATTTCAAATGGCACTTAGAGGCTTTTGCATCTGAACTCTTCATATGTTTATATCCGGCGGCACTATAGTGCGAGCCGACTGCCATTTTGCCCAAACTTTATTTGATCGTGTTCAATCTGCTTAAATATATGTAGAATTTAAGTTTACTTAATTCGTTTCTGTTGGATTACAGGATTGATTTGTGTTGCATTAACTGAAACTGGGCTGTGTTAGTTCCCAGCATGCTTTGTTTGAATATGGTTGAATTAAGAGAGAATAAATATTAAATTAAGTTTAGGTTTTTTTTGAGAAATTTAGAAAAGGGGAAGACTTGATAGTGTGTAATTTGGGTTTAATGTTAAATTACATTGGAATTAATAGAACCATTTAAATTACAGTGGCAATTCTGACTTTATATCTCGCAATTCTGACTTTATATCACGCAATTTTGACTTTATATCTCGCAATTCTGACTTTATATCTCGCAATTCTGACTTTATATCTCGCAATTCTGACTTTATATCACTCAATTTTGACTTTATATCTCGCAATTCTGACTTTATATCACGCAATTCTGACTTTATATCACTCAATTCTGACTTTATATCACTCAATTCTGACTTTATATCACTCAATTCTGACTTTATATCACTCAATTTTGACTTTATATCACGCAATTCTGACTATATCACGCAATTCTGACTTTATATCACGCAATTCTGACTTTATATCTCGCAATTCTGACTTTATATCTCGCAATTCTGACTTTATATCACTCAATTCTGACTTTATATCACTCAATTTTGACTTTATATCACGCAATTCTGACTTTATATCTCGCAATTCTGACTTTATATCTCGCAATTCTGACTTTATATCACGCAATTCTGACTTTATATCACGCAATTCTGACTTTATATCTCGCAATTCTGACTTTATATCACGCAATTCTGACTTTATATCTCGCAATTCTGACTTTATATCACGCAATTCTGACTTTATATTTCGCAATTCTGACTTTATATCACGCAATTCTGACTTTATAACACGCAATTCTGACTTTATATCTCGCAATTCTGACTTTATATCACAATTCTGACTTTATATCTCGCAATTCTGACTTTATATCTCGCAATTCTGACTTTATATCTCGCAATTCTGACTTTATATCTCGCAATTCTGACTTTATATCACGCAATTCTGACTTTATATCTCGCAATTCTGACTTTATATCTCACAATTCTGATTTTATATCTCGCAATTACGACTTTATTTCACTCAATTCTGACTTTATATCTTGCCATTCTGAGAAATAAAGTCAGAATTGTGAGATGTAAACTCGCAAATGTGAGAAAAAAAATCAGAATTGTGAGATAAAAAGTCGCAATTACCTTCTTTATTTTTCATTAAGTGGCGGAAACAAGCTTCCATAGCTAATAGCTAGCTATAGTCTATCAATTTAATTATGTGTCTCGAAAATAAATGAAATATTACATGATGAATGAAAATAAAAAATCCCTGAATCATGTCAGGAAGCCTTTAAAGCTTCATGTTGAGACTACTTAAATTGGGTCGCTTAAAATGACTTAATTCCATGGTGTTGAAGTTACATGAACAAATTATATTTGTTTAACGTAACCCAGTTATGTGGAACCTGTTGACATTTTTTTATTTATTTAAAGCCAACTTATCATTTTTTTGAGTGTACAGGCTGATTCCAGTTTGCACACTTCACAAAAGCACTGAGTAAACGCTCTTCTTAAGGGTATTTCCCAAAGAGCGACTTATACTTCATCAGATAAGACAGAAGGAAAGAAAGAGAAGAAAGGAAAGCATTTGCCTGACCAAATCTTCCATTAGATAATGAAAAAGCTCTGACAGACCAGTTCTGGCCACATGAATGGCAGTAAATTCAGAGCACACCCTCTCCAGCTATTTATTCATCTGTTGTCATGGCAGTAATGTGTGTTTCATTACAGACGGCCCACGTTATAATGAATAGGAATGTGCTTTTCTCTATTCTGCATGATTTGGTGGTCAAAAAACATGTCTTTCCGTCCTGCAGGCTGGAGCTTCTAATGTCTCTCATGTCTTATTATTGCAGCACAAGGTGAAGCACTTAAGGTGCCGAGCTTCTGAGTGCCGGCTAATGAATTTTAGAGTGTTTTGAAATAGTTTTTCTCCTTTCATCTGTGCTTGTACCTGTGGAGTGCAGGGAACAGCTTTCTGTGTCACAATCAACGTCACAACCATATCAAAAACCGTCTTCTGAAGAATAAACGTCTCTATGATCCTTCAGTGATTCCTCAAACATCGCACACTGTGTGCACTACAAACGTTTTCAATGTAGCTAAAAGAGTCTCCAAGACTGCATTTATTTGATCAAAAATACAGTAAAAACAGTGAAATATTATTACAATCTAAAATAGCGGGTTTCTGTTTGAATATGTTTTTAAATGTAATTTATTCCTGTGATCAAAGCTGAATTTTCACCTTCATTACGCCAGTCTTCAGTGTCACATGATCCTTCAGAAATGCTTCCTATTTTTGTGGGAACAGAATGTTTTTCAGGATTCTTTGATGAATAGAAAGTTCAGCATTTATTTGAAATGCTTTTGTAACATTATAAATGTCTTGTTTTTGATCAATTTAATGCGTCCCTGCTGAATAAATACATTCTTCAGAACTCCTCTGAAACGAATACAGAAGCTGACAAAAAAATAAATAAATACAAATGTATGTTTTGCACCACATGAATTTGAATCACTCACCTGCATCATCTATGCATGGATGTTCTCCTCACACACACACACTGTCCAGACCTGCCAAAAACAGCAAAGCTCAGTGAGGTTACATTTGCATTCACATAATAAACACTAACCCGCAGGCTAGCCGGCTAGTAAAAATAAGTAGCTGTGCAAGCCCTATTGAGAATATGTTCAAATCGTGCGGTTCAGCGCAGAACTCTCTCCTTTTGTTCTTTATTTGTGGGCCTTTAAAAGAGACGCTCGTCTCTGTTCATCCATCTTCACTAAACAGCCAATTTGGTGTTTTGAGGTTTGTGCGTTTGAGTCGGACTCTCATTCCATTGGCTTCCACACAACATCTTACACACTATTCTTCACACACTTTATTCGGCCCGCAGCACAACATGGGTCAACTTCAAAAGACGGCCGATGCGCTGAGGGAAAAGACCCTCGGGGCAGAGGGAACAAGAAGGAATTGATAAAGGAGACAACACTCTATAAAGGGGCCAGAACAGGCAGCCAGACTTAAAGGACACACAGAAACAGTGAATACAAATGACTGCAGAACTGGAAAAACAGCCAGTGCCAAACAAATCCTCTCCAAAAGCACTGGAGAACAGAGCGAGAGACACCGACTCTTGATTAATGATACTTTCTCACACAAAGCTGCTGCTAATAGCCTGGGATTCGATTGCTTTCATGTTCAGAGTCAACTTCTGACTCAACCAATGACGCGAGTTTGGGGCGGGGCCATCAGTTTGAAAATGTTGCTAATATTTTTAATACCAACAACTTAAAGGAGTAATTCACTTTTAAAAAAAAACTTCTGCTGATAATTTACTCGCCCCCATGTCATCCCAGATGTCCATGTCTTTCTTTCTTCAGTCGAAAAGAAATTAAGGTTTTTGATGAAAACATTCCAGGATTTTCTCCATATAATGGACTTCAATGGGGTCCAAACGGTCCAAGGTCCAAACGAGACTTTCAGTGCAGCTTCAAAGGGCTTTAAACGTTGCAAAATGTTGCAATTGTGAGACACAGACTCGGAATTCTGAGAAGAAGTGTCGCAGTTGTGAGGCACAAACTCGGAATTCTGAGGAGAAGTGTCGCAGTTGTGAGACACAAACTCGGAATTCTGAGGAGAAATGTCGCAGTTGTGAGACACAAACTCGGAATTCTGAGAAGAAGTGTCGCAGTTGTGAGACACAAACTCGGAATTCTGAGGAGAAATGTCGCAATTGTGAGGCACAAACTCGGAATTCTGAGGAGAAGTGTCGCAGTTGTGAGGCACAAACTCGGAATTCTGAGGAGAAGTGTCGCAGTTGTGAGGCACAAACTCGGAATTCTGAGGAGAAGTGTCGCAGTTGTGAGGCACAAACTCGGAATTCTGAGGAAAAGTGTTGCAGTTGTGAGGCACAAACTCGGAATTCTGAGGAGAAGTGTCGCAGTTGTGAGGCACAAACTCGGAATTCTGAGGAGAAGTGTCGCAATTGTGAGGCACAAACTCGGAATTCTGAGGAGAAGTGTCGCAATTGTGAGGCACAAACTCGGAATTCTGAGGAGAAGTGTCGCGGTTGTGAGGCACAAGCTCGGAATTCTGAGGAGAAGTGTCGCAGTTGTGAGGCACAAACTCGGAATTCTGAGGAGAAGTGTCGCGTTTGTGAGGCACAAACTCGGAATTCTGAGGAGAAGTGTCGCAGTTGTGAGGCACAAACTCGGAATTCTGAGAAGAAGTGTCGCAGTTGTGAGGCACAAACTCGGAATTCTGAGGAGAAGTGTCGCAGTTGTGAGGCACAAACTCGGAATTCTGAGGAGAAGTGTCGCAGTTGTGAGACACAAACTCGGAATTCTGAGGAGAAGTGTCGCAGTTGTGAGGCACAAACTCGGAATTCTGAGGAGAAGTGTCGCAGTTGTGAGGCACAAACTCGGAATTCTGAGGAGAAGTGTCGCAGTTGTGAGGCACAAACTCGGAATTCTGAGGAGAAGTGTCGCGTTTGTGAGGCACAAACTCGGAATTCTGAGGAGAAGTGTCGCAGTTGTGAGGCACAAACTCGGAATTCTGAGGAGAAGTGTCGCAGTTGTGAGGCACAAACTCGGAATTCTGAGGAGAAATGTCGCAATTGTGAGGCACAAACTCGGAATTCTGAGGAGAAATGTCGCAGTTGTGAGGCACAAACTCGGAATTCTGAGGAGAAGTGTCGCAGTTGTGAGGCACAAACTCGGAATTCTGAGGAGAAGTGTCGCAGTTGTGAGGCACAAACTCGGAATTCTGAGGAGAAGTGTCGCAGTTGTGAGGCACAAATTTGGAATTCTGAGGAGAAGTGTCGCAATTGTGAGGCACAAACTCGGAATTCTGAGGAGAAGTGTCGCAGTTGTGAGGCACAAACTCGGAATTCTGAGGAGAAATGTCGCAGTTGTGAGGCACAAACTCGGAATTCTGAGGAGAAATGTCGCAGTTGTGAGGCACAAACTCGGAATTCTGAGGAGAAGTGTCGCAGTTGTGAGGCACAAACTCGGAATTCTGAGAAGTGTCGCAGTTGTGAGGCACAAACTCAGAATTCTGAGGAGAAATGTCGCATTTGTGAGACACAAACTCGGAATTCTGAGAAGAAATTTTACAATTCTGAGACAACTCAAAATTCTAAGAAGAAATATCAAGAATTTTAAGACATAAAATCAGAATTCTGAGATGAAATGTACAAATTGTGAGAAAAATTAGGCATTCTGAGAAGATTATTATTGCTTACTTTTCACAATTCAGCCACAAAATATAAAAAGTACAAATTGTAAAAAGCAAGAATTGTGAGAAATAAACAATAGATACAAACTCACAGTTCTGAAGAAAAGTCCAAATTACCCTTTTATGTTTTTTATTCCTTGGAGGAAACAAAGAGATGACTCCACCATTAAATCTGAAATCTAATAATAAAACGCAAACACTACAGCTCGTTCAGGTCTGTATTTTAGGGTTCAAGAGTTATGCGTCACACACCGCCCACTGTGAATCAAGCCAGAAAGACTCTGTAATTACTGTGATCGGGTGTTGTTGGACCAAACACCTGATCTGGGTCCAGCTCCTCCGAGACATTGATGAGCGCTTCTGCCCATGCAATGCTCACACTGCAAATGTCACCATGCTGTGTGTGTGTATAGCGTAACCTGTGCTGCAGTTATTATCAAGACGAGAGAAGTGCTCTCAAGGTGTTCATATTAATGTAAATGTAACGGTGTAGTTGAACAATGACAGAATCCGTATCCACAGACCCTCATTAACAAACAGGCATAAACACAATACATTTACAGATCACTATCAATGACAGAATACTGAATGTGTTTCTCATCTAACACAGGTTTAACATCCACTCATTTTTCAGTCTGTGTTGGACAGAACGGCACGAAATGAAGCAATGCTCTCTGATTTCTAGAACAAACTCTTAATTACAGAATCAGATTATCAGACGCTTTCATCAGCAGTGGCTTTTAACTGTTGCTGCATTTATGCTGAATACTTTTATTGCGTGGAATGAGTGAATCTCACAAAAAAAAAATGCCAATTCAAATTTCACTTAGCATTTTTCAAAATTATTATTATTATTATTTTATTATTGCATAAAGAAAATTAAGCGCATTTAAGAATTTTAAGTTTTCTTCTGAAGAAAAGTTTTTTTTTCCCATATGCCTTTTGATATTATTTGCATGATAATTAATGACTGAAGTGTTACATTACAGTGTTATGGTGATAATTAATAATATATATATATATATATATATATATATATATATATATATATATATATATATATATATATATATATATATATATTAATATGATAATGATTGTTTAATTGACATAAATTGCAAATCAAAACTGTTTTGCTGTTTTGGTCCTAAAAATAGCCTTCATGTTCTCTCTGCAAAAAATAAATAAAAATAATAATAATTTGGGGTAAAATTGTTATTATTATTATTATTGCATTAAGAAAATTTAGGGATTTTAAGTTTTCTTTTTCCCCATGTACCTTTTGATATTATTTGCATGATAATTAATGACTAGGATGTATTACATTACAGTTTTGTGATAGTAATTAATATTTTCTTTTAAGATTGTTTAATTGACATAAATTGCAAATTAAAAATGTTATTGGTCCTAAAAATAGCCTTCATGTTCTTTCTGCAAAAATATTAAAAAAAAAATAATAATAATAATAATTTGGGGTAAAACATGTCTTTGTGAGACTTCCAATGATGATGTTGTTCTCATTACGCTTGAGAATTTTGAGACATAAAATCAGAATTCTGAGATGAAATGTACAAATTGTGAGAAAAATTTGGAATTCTGACAAGAAATGTCACAACTGTGAGACACATACTCGGAATTCTGAGAAGAATTTTATTTATTTGTACAAATAAAAAATAATAATAATTTTGGGTAACATTGTTATTACCGTTTTTGCATAATAATTAATATTTTATTTTACAATTGTTTAATTGACAGATTGCTAATCAAAAAATTGTTGTTGTTGGTCCTACAAATAGCCTTCATGTTCTTTCTGCAAAAATATAACAAAAATAAAAATAATCATTTGGGGTAAAACATGTCTTTGTGAGACTTCCAAATAATATATGTTGTTGTTGTTCTCATTACACTTGCTGGTTTAGTTATTCAAAACTGAAAACATTCATTGATTCTCTGACACTTGACTTTACAGAAAACTTTCTCTCCAAACACATTTGCGGCCAAAACCACTTTCAGACTTCTAAAGCGTCCACTTGAGACACGTCTCGTATCACGTCTATTCTTCTTCTACTCCAAACCCCGGGCCTTCGCCAAATCACCCGCACTACGCAAGGTGATGGCAGAGAGTTTAGTGCGGCTAGGGAGGACCTTTATTATCTATAATGGATAACACATTTGAGTAATTAGGCTCAGCTGAAAAACATGACGTGGGTGGCGTATACTTGTTAAGTGTCAAACACACTTTATTCCCAGCCAGAATGTCAATGTGGGAATTTTTCTGCATTTTGAAACAAGAGCTTTTTTGTTTATAACTTGGCATCAGAGGAAAGAGAAGAAAGGAAGAAAATGCAATAAGAATTAAAACAATGAAGTTAAAATGTCTCACATATATGTTTATTTGCTACTGTTGCTGTAATCTTTATTATGTTTAATAAGTACTTTTTGGCAACTATTGGCAACTTTTACTAAAGGTTGCAGAACAGTGGCTTAAAACAGATATTTGACCAGATTGAGTTAGAGCACTTTCATTGGTTCTGTACTTCACAGTGGTAATAGAGTTAAATCTAATCAGATCAAGAGAAAAAAAATAATGCATAAAACACATTTCCACTTTTTTTTTTACATGGCTCTAATTCATGAGCCATTTCTTTAACCCTTTCAGACCCTGTCACATGTCAGCCCCCTTTTTTTGAGCATTTCACCTAGTTTAAAGCCTGCAGTCCATGAGATTGGATGTTTGTCATCCAATCAAATGCCAGTAAAGCTCTGCATGTAGTAATTATATATAAAAAAAACTCTACATTGAAGAGAAGTATGGCAGCACTTCACTCCAATTTATTAATTAAAGTGAAAATCGACTGTAGAATTGCACGTTTTAAATCAGGATTTTTTCAAATGTGTCTGTCAAAATGGAGGCTCTAGACCCTTCCAGAGCTGAGATATTGAGATATTTATAATGGCATGAATGCTAAGTGGGATCTCAATATCTCAGCACTGGAAGGGTCTAGAGCCTCCATTTTTGGACTCAGGTCTAAGTCTCATGGCCCTCTATCAGAATCTAGAGTTTCAAGCAGATCAGCGAAACTCAAAATTTCGACCCCCCCCCCCCCCCAAAAAAAAAAAAAAAACGAGTGTTACCCCTGTCGTTTTTTTTTTTTTTTTTTTTGGTGCGAAAAAATACGTTTCTCCAATCTTCTTGAAACTCTGGATTCTGAAAGAGGGCCATGAGACTTAGACCTGAGTGCAAAAATGGAGGCTCTAGACCCTTCCAGAGCTGAGATATTGGCTGCGTTCGGAATCGCATACTTCCCTACTATATAGTAGGGGAAAACAGTACGTGAAAGAAGCAGTATGTTCGAAAATCAGTATTCATAAAAGAGTAGGCGAGAAGTTCCCGGATGGACTCCTGCTTTCGCCCAGATGTTTGAGTGCTTGTCCAATGGTTCTCATCTATCCCAGGAGGCCACGCGAGAGGATACGTCATTATCAACATCGCGGAGATCAGTGGCGCGGGGGTTTTCAAATGTGAGTAAACACGGTTCCTTGTGTTTAACTCTTATGTGTTAAA
Organism: Pimephales promelas; assembly: GCF_988280905.1. Taxonomy (NCBI): domain Eukaryota; kingdom Metazoa; phylum Chordata; class Actinopteri; order Cypriniformes; family Leuciscidae; genus Pimephales; species Pimephales promelas. The sequence continues at coordinate 34,623,432 of NC_142782.1, read as the reverse complement.
CTACTATAGAGTAAAAGTTTTAACTGTTGAAGGTATAAAGGAGTTAGACAATATTGTATAGTTGTGATTTTGCTGTAAACACATGATTTATTATGTATAGCTTGTTGACAGGGGAGCTCAAGTAAAGTTACGTTTCTAAAGTGGATTTACATAACAGTACACCTTTATTTAAAATGTCTTTTACATCAGGAAGGAAAATATTGTAAAAGTATTGGAGATGAGCACATCACAACTTGAAAAATTAATCTGAGTGTAAGGTTATGTGTGCTGTGCTATTATGTAGGATAATTCACTGTTGTCAACACTGTTCACATTAGACAAATGTGCTGTAAATAAGGCAAATAAACAAATCTATAAAGTAACTAAACATGAAATATATTTAATTTGTCCCTTTTAGTGTTGATATATTGAGGAACATTTAAGTTGGATTAAAAGTGAGTTAAGACATCAATCTCAGCATGTAAATGCAGTGTTGAGCTCATTATGTGAATCTTGTCTGTATGTTACAGGGACAGGAGAACACGCGTGTTTATCCGATGGAGAGAGGCTCATGATGCTGAATGATCAAAGGATTTGAGTGAATGTACTATGGATAACAACATTTATTAAATCTTAAATTGTAGTTTATTTGAATGATTGTAATTTCAAATGGAGAAATTACAACACTTTTGTGCTTTTGTGGTGGAGCAGGACCTGCAAGGAAAGATGGTGGCAGCATTTGTTGGGGAAAAAAAAGGTTTTAGGGAATTTATTCAAATATAAAGTAAGGTTATTTTTAATACATTGACCTTGTGCTGTTAAAATGACTGCTTTTGTGTAAGGTTTGTACATTTTTGTAGGATTTGAAATGTCTGCAGACTGGTGTGAGCACTGAGGATGAGGAGCCCAGAGCTGAATCCTGGAAGTGGTCCCATGGATGAGTCCCTCCATCTCTCCACCTGCCCTTACGAGAACCTTGATCGCTCCATCTGCCCTTAGATTAGGTGAAAAAATAAGTTTCTCCAATCTTCTTGAAACTCTGGATTCTGATAGAGGGCCATGGGACTTAGACCTGAGTGCCAAAATGGAGGCTCTAGACCCTTCCAGAGCTGAGATATTGAGATATTTATAATGGCATAAATGCTACGTGGGATCTCAATATCTCAGCCGTGGAGGGGTCAAGAGCCTCTATTTTTGCACTCAGGTCTAAGTCTCATGGTCCTCTATCAGAATCCAGAGTTTCAAGAAGATTGGAGAAACTTAAAATTTCAACCCCAAAAAAACCCGACAGTGTTACCCCTTTCGGTTTTTTTTGTTTTTTTTTCGGGCGAAAAATTGAGGGTTTATGATAATTGGATTATGATAACTGGATTATGATAGAGGGCTGTGAGACTTTGACCTGAGTGCAAAAATGGAGGCTCTAGACCCTTCCAGAGCTGAGATATCGAAACTCAAAATTTCGACCCGAAAAAAAAACGACAGTGTTACCCCTTACGTTTTTTTTCATTTTCGGGCGAAAAATTGAGTTTCTCCAATCTTCTCAAAACTCTGGATTATGATAGAGGGCTGTGAGACTTTGACCTGAGTGCAAAAATGGAGGCTCTAGACCCTTCCAGAGCTGAGATATCGAAACTCAAGGTTTCGACCCGAAAAAAAAACGACAGTGTTACCCCTTATGTTTTTTTTTCATTTTCGGGCGAAAAATTGAGTTTCTCCAATCTTCTCAAAACTCTGGATTATGATAGAGGGCTGTGAGACTTTGACCTGAGTGCAAAATGGAGGCTCTAGACCCTTCCAGAGCTGAGATTTCGAAACTCAAAATTTCGACCCGAAAAAAAAACGACAGTGTTACCCCTTACGTTTTTTTTCATTTTCGGGCGAAAAATTGATTTTCTCCAATCTTCTTAAAACTCTGGATTATGATAGAGGGCTGTGAGACTTTGACCTGAGTGCAAAAATGGAGGCTCTAGACCCTTCCAGAGCTGAGATATCGAAACTCAAAGTTTCGACCCGAAAAAAAAACGACAGTGTTACCCCTTACGTTTTTTTTCATTTTCGGGCGAAAAATTGAGTTTCTCCAATCTTCTAAAAACTCTGGATTATGATAGAGGGCTGTAAGACTTTGACCTGAGTGCAAAAATGGAGGCTCTAGACCCTTCCAGAGCTGAGATATCGAAACTCAAAGTTTCGACCCGAAAAAAAAACGACAGTGTTACCCCTTACGTTTTTTTTCATTTTCGGGCGAAAAATTGAGTTTCTCCAATCTTCTCAAAACTCTAGATTATGATAGAGGGCTGTGAGACTTTGACCTGAGTGCAAAAATGGAGGCTCTAGACCCTTCCAGAGCTGAGATATCGAAACTCCAAATTTCGACCAGAAAAAAAAACGGCAGTGTTACCCCTTACGTTTTTTTCCATTTTCGGTCGAAAAATTGAGTTTCTCCAATCTTCTCAAAACTCTGGATTATGATAGAGGGCTGTGAGACTTTGACCTGAGTGCAAAAATGGAGGCTCTAGACCCTTCCAGAGCTGAAATATCTAAACTCAAAATTTCGACCCGAAAAAAAAAACGACAGTGTTACCCCTTACGTTTTTTTTTCATTTTCGGGCGAAAAATTGATTTTCTCCAATCTTCTCAAAACTCTGGATTATGATAGAGGGCTGTGAGACTTTGACCTGAGTGCAAAAATGGAGGCTCTAGACCCTTCCAGAGCTGAGATATCGAAACTCAAAATTTCGACCCGAAAAAAAACCGACAGTGTTACCCCTTACGTTTTTTTTTATTTTCGGGCGAAAAATTGAGTTTCTCCAGTCTTCTCAAAACTCTGGATTATGATAGAGGGCTATGAGACTTTGACCTGAGTGCAAAAATGGAGGCTCTAGACCCTTCCAGAGCTGTCAACTCAAAATTTCGACCCGAAAAAAAAACGACAGTGTTACCCCTTACATTTTTTTTTCATTTTCTGGCGAAAAATTTAGTTTCTCCAATCTTCTCAAAACTCTGGATTATGATAGAGGGCTGTGAGACTTTGACCTGAGTGCAAAAATGGAGGCTCTAGACCCTTCCAGAGCTGTCGAAACTCAAAATTTCGACCCGGAAAAAACCCGACAGTGTTACCCCTTACGTTTTTTTTCATTTTCGGGCGAAAAATTGAGTTTCTCCAATCTTCTCAAAACTCTGGATTATGATAGAGGGCTGTGAGACTTTGACCTGAGTGCAAAAATGGAGGCTCTAGACCCTTCCAGAGCTGAGATATCGAAACTCCAAATTTCGACCAGAAAAAAAAAACGACAGTGTTACCCCTTACGTTTTTTTCCATTTTCGGGCGAAAAATTGAGTTTCTCCAATCTTCTCAAAACTTTGGATTATGATAGAGGGCTGTGAGACTTTGACCTGAGTGCAAAAATGGAGGCTCTAGACCCTTCCAGAGCTGTCAACTCAAAATTTCGACCCGAAAAAAAAACGACAGTGTTACCCCTTACATTTTTTTTTCATTTTCTGGCGAAAAATTTAGTTTCTCCAATCTTCTCAAAACTCTGGATTATGATCGAGGGCTGTGAGACTTTGACCTGAGTGCAAAAATGGAGGCTCTAGACCCTTCCAGAGCTGTCGAAACTCAAAATTTCGACCCGGAAAAAACCCGACAGTGTTACCCCTTACGTTTTTTTTCATTTTCGGGCGAAAAATTGAGTTTCTCCAATCTTCTCAAAACTCTAGATTATGATAGAGGGCTGTGAGACTTTGACCTGAGTGCAAAAATGGAGGCTCTAGACCCTTCCAGAGCTGAGATATCGAAACTCCAAATTTCGACCAGAAAAAAAAACGACAGTGTTACCCCTTACGTTTTTTTCCATTTTCGGTCGAAAAATTGAGTTTCTCCAATCTTCTCAAAACTCTGGATTATGATAGAGGGCTGTGAGACTTTGAACTGAGTGCAAAAATGGAGGCTCTAGACCCTTCCAGAGCTGAAATATCTAAACTCAAAATTTCGACCCGAAAAAAAAAACAACAGTGTTACCCCTTACGTTTTTTTTCATTTTCGGGCGAAAAATTTAGTTTCTCCAATCTTCTCAAAACTCTGGATTATGATAGAGGGCTGTGAGACTTTGACCTGAGTGCAAAAATGGAGGCTCTAGACCCTTCCAGAGCTGTCAACTCAAAATTTCGACCCGAAAAAAAAACGACAGTGTTACCCCTTGCGTTTTTTTTTTCATTTTCTGGCGAAAAATTTAGTTTCTCCAATCTTCTCAAAACTCTGGATTATGATAGAGGGCTGTGAGACTTTGACCTGAGTGCAAAAATGGAGGCTCTAGACCCTTCCAGAGCTGAGATATCGAAACTCAAAGTTTCGACCCGAAAAAAAAACGACAGTGTTACCCCTTACGTTTTTTTTCATTTTCGGGCGAAAAATTTAGTTTCTCCAATCTTCTAAAAACTCTGGATTATGATAGAGGGCTGTGAGACTTTGACCTGAGTGCAAAAATGGAGGCTCTAGACCCTTCCAGAGCTGAGATATCGAAACTCAAGGTTTCGACCCGAAAAAAAAACGACAGTGTTACCCCTTATGTTTTTTTTTCATTTTCGGGCGAAAAATTTAGTTTCTCCAATCTTCTCAAAACTCTGGATTATGATAGAGGGCTGTGAGACTTTGACCTGAGTGCAAAATGGAGGCTCTAGACCCTTCCAGAGCTGAGATTTCGAAACTCAAAATTTCGACCCGAAAAAAAAACGACAGTGTTACCCCTTACGTTTTTTTTCATTTTCGGGCGAAAAATTGATTTTCTCCAATCTTCTTAAAACTCTGGATTATGATAGAGGGCTGTGAGACTTTGACCTGAGTGCAAAAATGGAGGCTCTAGACCCTTCCAGAGCTGAGATATCGAAACTCAAAATTTCGACCCGAAAAAAAAACGACAGTGTTACCCCTTACGTTTTTTTTCATTTTCGGGCGAAAAATTGAGTTTCTCCAATCTTCTCAAAACTCTGGATTATGATAGAGGGCTGTGAGACTTTGACCTGAGTGCAAAAATGGAGGCTCTAGACCCTTCCAGAGCTGAGATATCGAAACTCAAAGTTTCGACCCGAAAAAAAAACGACAGTGTTACCCCTTACTTTTTTTTTCTTTTTCGGGCGAAAAATTGAGTTTCTCCAATCTTCTCAAAACTCTGGATTATGATAGAGGGCTGTGAGACTTTGACCTGAGTGCAAAAATGGAGGCTCTAGACCCTTCCAGAGCTGAGATTTCGAAACTCAAAATTTCGACCCGAAAAAAAAACGACAGTGTTACCCCTTACGTTTTTTTTCATTTTCGGGCGAAAAATTGAGTTTCTCCAATCTTCTCAAAACTCTAGATTATGATAGAGGGCTGTGAGACTTTGACCTGAGTGCAAAAATGGAGGCTCTAGACCCTTCCAGAGCTGAGATATCGAAACTCCAAATTTCGACCAGAAAAAAAACGACAGTGTTAGCCCTTACGTTTTTTTCCATTTTCGGTCGAAAAATTGAGTTTCTCCAATCTTCTCAAAACTCTGGATTATGATAGAGGGCTGTGAGACTTTGACCTGAGTGCAAAAATGGAGGCTCTAGACCCTTCCAGAGCTGAAATATCTAAACTCAAAATTTCGACCCGAAAAAAAAAACGACAGTGTTACCCCTTACGTTTTTTTTCATTTTCGGGCGAAAAATTGAGTTTCTCCAATCTTCTCAAAACTCTGGATTATGATAGAGGGCTGTGAGACTTTGACCTGAGTGCAAAAATGGAGGCTCTAGACCCTTCCAGAGCTGTCAACTCAAAATTTCGACCCGAAAAAAAAACGACAGTGTTACCCCTTGCGTTTTTTTTTTCATTTTCTGGCGAAAAATTTAGTTTCTCCAATCTTCTCAAAACTCTGGATTATGATAGAGGGCTGTGAGACTTTGACCTGAGTGCAAAAATGGAGGCTCTAGACCCTTCCAGAGCTGAGATATCGAAACTCAAAGTTTCGACCCGAAAAAAAAACGACAGTGTTACCCCTTACGTTTTTTTTTCATTTTCGGGCGAAAAATTGAGTTTCTCCAATCTTCTCAAAACTCTGGATTATGATAGAGGGCTGTGAGACTTTGACCTGAGTGCAAAATGGAGGCTCTAGACCCTTCCAGAGCTGAGATTTCGAAACTCAAAATTTCGACCCGAAAAAAAAACGACAGTGTTACCCCTTACGTTTTTTTTCATTTTCGGGCGAAAAATTGATTTTCTCCAATCTTCTTAAAACTCTGGATTATGATAGAGGGCTGTGAGACTTTGACCTGAGTGCAAAAATGGAGGCTCTAGACCCTTCCAGAGCTGAGATATCGAAACTCAAAGTTTCGACTCGAAAAAAAAAACGACAGTGTTACCCCTTACGTTTTTTTTCATTTTCGGGTGAAAAATTGAGTTTCTCCAATCTTCTCAAAACTCTGGATTATGATAGAGGGCTGTGAGACTTTGACCTGAGTGCAAAAATGGAGGCTCTAGACCCTTCCAGAGCTGAGATATCGAAACTCAAAATTTCGACCCGAAAAAAAAACGACAGTGTTACCCCTTACGTTTTTTTTCATTTTCGGGCGAAAAATTGAGTTTCTCCAATCTTCTCAAAACTCTGGATTATGATAGAGGGCTGTGAGACTTTGACCTGAGTGCAAAAATGGAGGCTCTAGACCCTTCCAGAGCTGAGATATCGAAACTCAAAGTTTCGACCCGAAAAAAAAACGACAGTGTTACCCCTTACGTTTTTTTTCATTTTCGGGCGAAAAATTGAGTTTCTCCAATCTTCTCAAAACTCTGGATTATGATAGAGGGCTGTGAGACTTTGACCTGAGTGCAAAAATGGAGGCTCTAGACCCTTCCAGAGCTGAGATATCGAAACTCAAAGTTTCGAGCCGAAAAAAAACGACAGTGTTACCCCTTACGTTTTTTTTTCATTTTCGGGCGAAAAATTGAGTTTCTCCAATCTTCTCAAAACTCTGGATTATGATAGAGGGCTGTGAGACTTTGACCTGAGTGCAAAAATGGAGGCTCTAGACCCTTCCAGAGCTGAGATATCGAAACTCAAAGTTTCGACCCGAAAAAAAAACGACAGTGTTACCCCTTACGTTTTTTTCATTTTCGGGCGAAAAATTGAGTTTCTCCAATCTTCTCAAAACTCTGGATTATGATAGAGGGCTGTGAGACTTTGACCTGAGTGCAAAAATGGAGGCTCTAGACCCTTCCAGAGCTGAGATATCGAAACTCAAAATTTCGACCCGAAAAAAAAACGACAGTGTTACCCCTTACGTTTTTTTTCATTTTTGGGCGAAAAATTGAGTTTCTCCAATCTTCTCAAAACTCTGGATTATGATAGAGGGCTGTGAGACTTTGACCTGAGTGCAAAAATGGAGGCTCTAGACCCTTCCAGAGCTGAGATATCGAAACTCAAAATTTCGAGCCGAAAAAAAAACGACAGTGTTACCCCTTACGTTTTTTTTCATTTTCGGGCGAAAAATTGAGTTTCTCCAATCTTCTCAAAACTCTGAATTATGATAGAGGGCTGTGAGACTTTGACCTGAGTGCAAAAATGGAGGCTCTAGACCCTTCCAGAGCTGAGATATCGAAACTCAAAATTTCGACCCGAAAAAAAAACGACAGTGTTACCCCTTACGTTTTTTTTTTCATTTTCGGGCGAAAAATTGAGTTTCTCCAATCTTCTCAAAACTCTGGATTATGATAGAGGGCTGTGAGACTTTGACCTGAGTGCAAAAATGGAGGCTCTAGACCCTTCCAGAGCTGAGATATCGAAACTCAAAATTTCGACCCGAAAAAAAAACGACAGTGTTACCCCTTACGTTTTTTTTCATTTTTGGGCGAAAAATTGAGTTTCTCCAATCTTCTCAAAACTCTGGATTATGATAGAGGGCTGTGAGACTTTGACCTGAGTGCAAAAATGGAGGCTCTAGACCCTTCCAGAGCTGAGATATCGAAACTCAAAATTTCGACCCGAAAAAAAAACGACAGTGTTACCCCTTACGTTTTTTTTCATTTTCGGGCGAAAAATTGAGTTTCTCCAATCTTCTCAAAACTCTGGATTATGATAGAGGGCTGTGAGACTTTGACCTGAGTGCAAAAATGGAGGCTCTAGACCCATCCAGAGCTGAGATATCGAAACTCAAAATTTCGACCCGAAAAAAAAACGACAGTGTTACCCCTTACGTTTTTTTTCATTTTCGGGCGAAAAATTGAGTTTCTCCAATCTTCTCAAAACTCTGGATTATGATAGAGGGCTGTGAGACTTTGACCTGAGTGCAAAAATGGAGGCTCTAGACCCTTCCAGAGCTGAGATATCGAAACTCAAAATTTCGAGCCGAAAAAAAAACGACAGTGTTACCCCTTACGTTTTTTTTCATTTTCGGGCGAAAAATTTAGTTTCTCCAATCTTCTCAAAACTCTGGATTATGATAGAGGGCTGTGAGACTTTGACCTGAGTGCAAAAATGGAGGCTCTAGACCCTTCCAGAGCTGAGATATCGAAACTCAAAATTTCGACCCGAAAAAAAAACGACAGTGTTACCCCTTACGTTTTTTTTTCATTTTCGGGCGAAAAATTGAGTTTCTCCAATCTTCTCAAAACTCTGGATTATGATAGAGGGCTGTGAGACTTTGACCTGAGTGCAAAAATGGAGGCTCTAGACCCTTCCAGAGCTGAGATATCGAAACTCAAAATTTCGACCCGAAAAAAAAACGACAGTGTTACCCCTTACGTTTTTTTTCATTTTTGGGCGAAAAATTGAGTTTCTCCAATCTTCTCAAAACTCTGGATTATGATAGAGGGCTGTGAGACTTTGACCTGAGTGCAAAAATGGAGGCTCTAGACCCATCCAGAGCTGAGATATCGAAACTCAAAATTTCGACCCGAAAAAAAAACGACAGTGTTACCCCTTACGTTTTTTTTCATTTTCGGGCGAAAAATTTAGTTTCTCCAATCTTCTCAAAACTCTGGATTATGATAGAGGGCTGTGAGACTTTGACCTGAGTGCAAAAATGGAGGCTCTAGACCCTTCCAGAGCTGAGATATCGAAACTCAAAATTTCGACCCGAAAAAAAAACGACAGTGTTACCCCTTACGTTTTTTTTCATTTTCGGGCGAAAAATTGAGTTTCTCCAATCTTCTCAAAACTCTGGATTATGATAGAGGGCTGTGAGACTTTGACCTGAGTGCAAAAATGGAGGCTCTAGACCCTTCCAGAGCTGAGATATCGAAACTCAAAATTTCGACCCGAAAAAAAAACGACAGTGTTACCCCTTACGTTTTTTTTCATTTTCGGGCGAAAAATTGAGTTTCTCCAATCTTCTCAAAACTCTGGATTATGATAGAGGGCTGTGAGACTTTGACCTGAGTGCAAAAATGGAGGCTCTAGACCCTTCCAGAGCTGAGATATCGAAACTCAAAATTTCGACCCGAAAAAAAAACGACAGTGTTACCCCTTACGGTTTTTTTCATTTTTGGGCGAAAAATTGAGTTTCTCCAATCTTCTCAAAACTCTGGATTATGATAGAGGGCTGTGAGACTTTGACCTGAGTGCAAAAATGGAGGCTCTAGACCCATCCAGAGCTGAGATATCGAAACTCAAAGTTTCGACCCGAAAAAAAAACGACAGTGTTACCCCTTACGTTTTTTTTCATTTTCGGGCGAAAAATTGAGTTTCTCCAATCTTCTCAAAACTCTGGATTATGATAGAGGGCTGTGAGACTTTGACCTGAGTGCAAAAATGGAGGCTCTAGACCCTTCCAGAGCTGAGATATCGAAACTCAAAATTTCGACCCGAAAAAAAAAACGACAGTGTTACCCCTTACGTTTTTTTTTTCATTTTCGGGCGAAAAATTGAGTTTCTCCAATCTTCTCAAAACTCTGGATTATGATAGAGGGCTGTGAGACTTTGACCTGAGTGCAAAAATGGAGGCTCTATGTGGGATTGAGCTCTGGTTAACCGGGGTGGGGGGAGGAACTGCACATATTTAAGGGGGACAAACACGGACTTATTTAAGTGATGCACCAAACTCATGCAGGGAAGACGCCACACAAACACGGCGCTGAGAAAGAATTGGACGTCGAGCGCTCCCGGGAACCCCGGTAACCAGAGCGGCCGGAGCATGAAAGTATGGGTTTAAAGATTGCCTCGGTTTTGATTTAATTTGTCCTATAATTTTTTGGATTGATTTGATTATGTAGAGTGGATTTATTTTGAGTTTTCTTTGGTTTTCTTCCTTTAAAGAAGTTATGTTGTTTGCTTTTCCTGAAGTGGATGGATTTTAAAACCTGATCTTAGAGTTTTTTGATAATAAAAGAAGTATCTATAAAAATGTTCTAGTACGTTGTGGTCTGTCTAAGCACCCACGTAACAGAATTTTGGCGACGAGGATGGGGTCCCTAATTTAGGTGTACTCCTTATTTCTATTTTTATTATTATTATTTTTTTTTCTTTTTTTTTGTTTGTTTTGTTTTTGTTTTTGTTTTTTTTTGAGGACAAATTAAGTCAAAACCGTGGTGAAGACGAAGACGATCAGCTGACGGGGGCCAAGGACTGCAACACAGAGGATTATAATGGAGGAACTTCAGGAGCAGCTGGCAGATCTAAAGAGGAGACTGGCACGGGAGAAAGAAGAGAAGGATAGACTGGCTATTGAGAATGAGAGACTGTCAAGGGGCACTGGGACAATGGATACTGGGACTGTGCGGCAAGAACGAAGCACAACTAAAGTGGAGGTGGTGTATGCTCCCAGAGAGAAGAGATGTAAAGTTTATACTGGTAAATCTTCAAGTGTACCTTTGAGTGATTGGATTGAGGACCTGAAAAGTGTGTTTAAGGCCCGTAACTTTACATCAGATCAGGCAGTTGATTATATTTGGGAACATCTAGAGGGTGAAGCAAAACAGGAAATTAAGTATAGATCTAAAGAAACACGGTCCACACCAGAGGGAATTTTTGAAGCTTTGCTTGAAGTATTTGGAAGTGCTCAATCATTTACTGCATTGCAGAGACAGTTTTTTGAAAGGCAACAAGGAAAAACTGAAACACTAATTGAGTTCTCGCATGCATTAATGGCTTTGTTAAAAGAACTAAAAAGTTGTAACCCAAAGGGTGTGTCGGAAGAGGATGTAATGCTTAGGGATCAATTTGCAGAGAATGTGAGAAGTAAAGAACTCTGTAGAGAGTTAAAAAGAATGATTAGACAGAAACCAAGCTTAACATTTCTTGATGTCCGGAAAGAAGCTGTTGAGTGGGCTGGTGAGGGGTTGAGGGTTTCGGAGACATCGTTTGGGTGTGAGAATCTCAGTACTATAGATAGTGAAGCAGTGATGGCAAAACAGAGTACAGATCCAATGTTAGTAGAGCTGTTTGGTATGGTGAAAAGCCAGCAAAAGCAATTAAGTGATTTAACTGAGCAAATGTCCAATTTGCAAGCCTTTAATAGGCAGCAGCGGGGAGTGCCACGAAGATCGTATTCCTTTGATCCCTCGGGACAGCCTATTTGTTTTAAGTGTCAGAAAGTGGGACATATTGGGCGTTATTGTAGTGAGATTGTGAACCCCAGTCAAGTATGGGGGCAGCAGAGATATCCTACGGATGATGTACCCAATCCCCAAGCTCAAAAGCCTGGGCTGTTAAACTAACCCCCTTTGCTGTGGAGAGCCACACAGTAAGTGAGGGGTTACCTGGCTCTGTGGTTCAAGGAACTAGCCCAGAAATCCTTAAAAAATTAGTGGGTCAATGTCCAGTCACTGTTGTGAAGATGGGGGGTGTGAAAATAAATAGTTTGATTGACACTGGTTCTATGGTTTCCATGATAACTGAGAGTTTTTTTAAACAGCACATTGCAGGAAAGGATGTAGATGCATTGAAGGAGTGTGGGTGGTTGGTGTTAAAAGCAGCAAACGGCCTTGATATCCCATATGTGGGTTATCTAGAATTAGACATTAATATCCTTGACCAAATCCTTCCGAAACAGGGGGTATTGGTGGTAAAAGACACATTTGACACTGAGACAAGGGAGAGAAAGAAACTGGTTCCTGGTTTAATTGGTATGAATGTAATTCAAAATTGTCATGACCTTTTGAAGCAAGAATTTGGGTCTCAATATTTAAAAAGTTCTATGATGCAGCAATGTGAGGCTTCTTTGAAAAAAGCGTTGGAAATCTGTCAATTGTACGATACACAAAACCAGTCTTTTGTGAACCTGTTGGCACAAAATCCAGTCAAGGTGCCAGCAGGTACGCTTCAATTGGTTTGTGCAGCGAGTGGGTACACTAAACTCATGCCAAATGAGTCCTTGCTTTTGGAGCCTCTGATAGAGAGTGAGGGGAGTTTACCAGCTGACCTTTTTATTATAGGTGCAATAGTGTCCCCAGATAAAGGACAATTGCTGGTCCCAATTATGAATGTGGGGACTAGTGATGTTATTTTGTACCCACATGTTCGATTAGCGTCTGTACACAGGGCCGAAGTGGTGGTCAGTGGGGGGGATTTTGATATTCAGTTTACTCCAGTACAGGAAGAACAAAATTGTACAGTTTTTATTGAGCAGAGTAATGTGTCACAGTCAGGGGTAACAGCCGCTCAACAAGTTCAGACCCTTAATTTTCCTCTGTTGAATGCGGAGCAGGAAGGAAAGGCCAGGAGGTTGTTGGATAAATATTCCTCTGTGTTTGTTGAAGGGAGTGAGGATGTAGGGTATACTGATTTGATTGAACATCACATCCCATTGTTAGACGACACTCCAGTTTGCCAGAGGTATAGAAGGTTGCCCCCTACTCAATATGAGGAGGTTAAAGCTCATATTAAATCACTTTTAGAGCAGAATGTAATCAGGGAGAGCTGCAGCCCATATTCCTCACCGATTGTAATCGTAAAGAAGAAGGATGGCTCAATCCGGATGTGTGTGGATTATAGGCAGTTGAATGCTAAAACTAGAAGAGATTCATACCCACTGCCGAGAATTGAAGAATCATTAGATGCATTGAGTGGAGCGTGTTGGTTTTCCACCCTGGACCTGGCAAGCGGATACAATCAAGTGGCAGTGGCAGAAAAGGATAAACAAAAGACTGCTTTTTGTACGCCGTTTGGCCTGTTTGAATATAACCGTTTACCATATGGTTTGTCCAATGGGCCAAGTACTTTCCAACGTCTGATGGAACGGATATTCAGTGATGAAAGTTTTCAGTCAGTGCTCTTGTATTTGGATGATGTGATTGTGTTTTCGTCAACAGTGGACCAACATCTGGAGAGATTGGAGAAAGTCTTACAACGATTTCAGCACCATGGTCTCAAAGTTAAGCTCAGTAAATGCTGTTTTTTTCAACAAGAAGTACGTTATTTGGGTCATGTCATTTCTAGTGAGGGGGTGGCAACAGACCCTGAGAAGATTCAAGCAGTAGCAGAATGGGCGAGACCACAGACAGCAAAAGAGCTTCGCTCTTTCTTGGGATTTGCAAGTTATTACAGACGTTTTGTGCAAGGATTCGCTAGAATTGCAGCACCATTACATCAGCTGGCAGCTATCGGGGAAATGCCAAAGGGTAAGAAGCAAAAGAAAAGAAGACATTTCACTGGTGAACAATTCAGACAGCAGTGGGATGACAAATGTGAAGAAGCTTTTCAAATACTAAAAAGGAAGTTAACATCTGCTCCTGTATTAGCTTATGCTGATTTCACAAAGCCTTTTTTTCTTGAAATAGACGCCAGTCATACAGGACTCGGAGCGGTGATCTCCCAGGATGTGGGAGGTAAGCGGAGGCCAGTGGCCTATGCTAGTAGGGGTTTGAGGGAGTCTGAACGTAATATGGATAACTACAGTACAATGAAGCTGGAGTTTCTTGCCCTTAAATGGGCAGTAACGGAGAAATTTCGGGACTATTTGATTGGTAATAAGTTTACAGTGTTCACAGATAATAACCCTCTGAGTCATTTGAAGACGGCCAAATTGGGGGCTGTGGAGCAGCGATGGGCTTCTCAGTTGGCCATGTTTGATTTTGAAATTGTGTACCGTCCTGGGAAGAAGAATGGAAATGCAGACGCTTTGTCTCGACAAAAGTCGGTAGGAGGACTACAGCTGGCTGTATCAGAGGGAGTGACGTCCACATTCAATGGTGGTAGTGGACTGGAGGATGGAGACAATGGGAGTATTCTACCGCAATCTTTAACTACAGTGGATGTTATTTCCGTTTTCCCTGAATTTCAGATGCAAGATCTACAAAACTGGCAAGAAGAGGATCCTGTTATTTCCCGGCTCAAGTTCTACTGGAGTAAGGGGGAAGGGCCAGACAAGAAAGAAAGAAAAGAGGAGTCAAAAGATGTTCTGGAGCTGTTAAGACAGTGGGATAAAGTGGAAGCTCATGAAGGCGTCTTTTATAGAGTCATTGCAGATGCTAGAGGGGGCTGGGTAAAACAGCTTCTCTTGCCTCAAGTTTTAAAGCAGGAAGTCCTTGGTCAGCTGCATGACCATCAAGGTCATCAGGGGATTGACCGAACATTCAAGCTGGTACGTCAACGGTTTTACTGGCCTGGGATGTACCAGGATGTTCAGGAGTTCTGCAAACATTGTCTGCGATGTATTGTGTCGAAGGATGTTCAGCCTAAGGTAAAAACAGCGATGAACAGCATTCAAACATCTAAACCCTTGGAGGTTGTGGCATTGGATTTTACGTTGCTGGAACGTTCCCAGAGTGGAAAAGAAAATGTGCTTGTCATAACGGATGTATTTTCTAAATTCACAGTAGCCGTACCGACAGTTGATCAGAGGGCCATAACAGTTGCAAAAGTGCTGGTCAAGGAGTGGATTCATCGATATGGAGTCCCAGCCCGGATTCATTCTGACCAAGGACGGTGCTTCGAGGCTGAAGTCGTGCAGCAGTTGTGTCGTATGTATGGCATACAGAAGAGCAGGACAACAGCATTTCACCCCCAAGGCAATGGGCAGTGTGAACGTTTTAATAGAACTTTACATGATCTCCTCAGGGCTCTTCCTTCTGAAAAGAAAAAGAGATGGGATGAGTATTTGCATGAAGTGTTGTTTGCATATAATACTACTGAAAATGCTACGACTGGATTTTCCCCATTCTTTTTAATGTTTGGCAGGAGCCCAGATCTCCCAATTGACCATTATTTGAGGGGTGGTACAGTAGAAAAAAAAGAAGGCATGGTGGAGACCTGGGTGATTGAACATCAGCACAAACTGCAACAGGCTTATAGGCTGACACAGAGACGGTTGCAGAAATTGGCCAAGCAGAGACAAAGGAAACAAGGAGTGAGCAAAGATGCCAGTCTGAATCCAGGAGATTTGGTTTATCTGCGTAATCGCAGAGTTAGAGGAAGGAATAAAATTCAGGATGTTTGGGAGGATTTACCTCACTGCGTGCTGGAAAGAGTGGACCCAGATAAAGCGGTGTATAAGGTAGTTCCTGTGGATCAATCGCGTCTACCAAAGAATGTGCATCGGTCGGAGCTACGTCGTTGCGGACCTCTGCAGAAGGAGCCTGTACGGTCAAGAGAGTATCAAGGGATAGACTCCGGCACAAGCACGGCACCGTCTGAGTCTGAGGAGGATTGGGAAGAGCTTCGACTGGTGGTACAAGAAAACCTGTCTTCTGGAGTGGAAAGGGAAGCGAGTGCAGAGGAGGTGGTTTCCAGAGATGATGAGAAATCGATATTCACTAGCACAGACTCTACTGTTCGACGCTCTCAGAGGACCAGAGCAGGACAGCATAGTAATCCCTTTAGGGAGCCACGATCGGTGCAGGGTATGGAAGCTGCAGCAATCCCCACAGTGCTAAGTTGTGGCGTAAGACCCCCGTCTAGTGAAATTGGGGCAATTGAGACAGTTTTAGATCTTTTGCTGCAAGTGATGCATGAACTAAAAAGAATCAGGAGCAGTGGTTAATGTTGTTTTTTTTATGTTGTTAAAAAATGCACATAATGAATCATCGGGACGATGATTTGACAAGTGAGGGGTGGATGTGGGATTGAGCTCTGGTTAACCGGGGTGGGGGGAGGAACTGCACATATTTAAGGGGGACAAACACGGACTTATTTAAGTGATGCACCAAACTCATGCAGGGAAGACGCCACACAAACACGGCGCTGAGAAAGAATTGGACGTCGAGCGCTCCCGGGAACCCCGGTAACCAGAGCGGCCGGAGCATGAAAGTATGGGTTTAAAGATTGCCTCGGTTTTGATTTAATTTGTCCTATAATTTTTTGGATTGATTTGATTATGTAGAGTGGATTTATTTTGAGTTTTCTTTGGTTTTCTTCCTTTAAAGAAGTTATGTTGTTTGCTTTTCCTGAAGTGGATGGATTTTAAAACCTGATCTTAGAGTTTTTTGATAATAAAAGAAGTATCTATAAAAATGTTCTAGTACGTTGTGGTCTGTCTAAGCACCCACGTAACATCTAGACCCTTCCAGAGCTGAGATATCGAAACTCAAAATTTCGACCCGAAAAAAAAACGACAGTGTTACCCCTTACGTTTTTTTTTTCATTTTCGGGCGAAAAATTGAGTTTCTCCAATCTTCTCAAAACTCTGGATTATGATAGAGGGCTGTGAGACTTTGACCTGAGTGCAAAAATGGAGGCTCTAGACCCTTCCAGAGCTGAGATATCGAAACTCAAAGTTTCGACCCGAAAAAAAAACGACAGTGTTACCCCTTACGTTTTTTTTCATTTTCGGGCGAAAAATTGAGTTTCTCCAATCTTCTCAAAACTCTGGATTATGATAGAGGGCTGTGAGACTTTGACCTGAGTGCAAAAATGGAGGCTCTAGACCCTTCCAGAGCTGAGATATCGAAACTCAAAGTTTCGACCCGAAAAAAAAACGACAGTGTTACCCCTTACGTTTTTTTTCATTTTCGGGCGAAAAATTGAGTTTCTCCAATCTTCTCAAAACTCTGGATTATGATAGAGGGCTGTGAGACTTTGACCTGAGTGCAAAAATGGAGGCTCTAGACCCTTCCAGAGCTGAGATATCGAAACTCAAAGTTTCGACCCGAAAAAAAAACGACAGTGTTACCCCTTACGTTTTTTTTCATTTTCGGGCGAAAAATTGAGTTTCTCCAATCTTCTCAAAACTCTGGATTATGATAGAGGGCTGTGAGACTTTGACCTGAGTGCAAAAATGGAGGCTCTAGACCCTTCCAGAGCTGAGATATCGAAACTCAAAGTTTCGACCCGAAAAAAAAACGACAGTGTTACCCCTTACGTTTTTTTTCATTTTCGGGCGAAAAATTGAGTTTCTCCAATCTTCTCAAAACTCTGGATTATGATAGAGGGCTGTGAGACTTTGACCTGAGTGCAAAAATGGAGGCTCTAGACCCTTCCAGAGCTGAGATATCGAAACTCAAAGTTTCGACCCGAAAAAAAAACGACAGTGTTACCCCTTACGTTTTTTTTTTCATTTTCGGGCGAAAAATTGAGTTTCTCCAATCTTCTCAAAACTCTGGATTATGATAGAGGGCTGTGAGACTTTGACCTGAGTGCAAAAATGGAGGCTCTAGACCCTTCCAGAGCTGAGATATCGAAACTCAAAGTTTCGACCCGAAAAAAAAACGACAGTGTTACCGCTTACGTTTTTTTCATTTTCGGGCGAAAAATTGAGTTTCTCCAATCTTCTCAAAACTCTGGATTATGATAGAGGGCTGTGAGACTTTGACCTGAGTGCAAAAATGGAGGCTCTAGACCCTTCCAGAGCTGAGATATCGAAACTCAAAATTTCGACCCGAAAAAAAAACGACAGTGTTACCCCTTACGTTTTTTTTCATTTTCGGGCGAAAAATTGAGTTTCTCCAATCTTCTCAAAACTCTGGATTATGATAGAGGGCTGTGAGACTTTGACCTGAGTGCAAAAATGGAGGCTCTAGACCCTTCCAGAGCTGAGATATCGAAACTCAAAATTTCGACCCGAAAAAAAAAACGACAGTGTTACCCCTTACGTTTTTTTTTTCATTTTCGGGCGAAAAATTGAGTTTCTCCAATCTTCTCAAAACTCTGGATTATGATAGAGGGCTGTGAGACTTTGACCTGAGTGCAAAAATGGAGGCTCTAGACCCTTCCAGAGCTGAGATATCGAAACTCAAAATTTCGACCCGAAAAAAAAACGACAGTGTTACCCCTTACGTTTTTTTTTTCATTTTCGGGCGAAAAATTGAGTTTCTCCAATCTTCTCAAAACTCTGGATTATGATAGAGGGCTGTGAGACTTTGACCTGAGTGCAAAAATGGAGGCTCTAGACCCTTCCAGAGCTGAGATATCGAAACTCAAAGTTTCGACCCGAAAAAAAAACGACAGTGTTACCCCTTACGTTTTTTTTCATTTTCGGGCGAAAAATTGAGTTTCTCCAATCTTCTCAAAACTCTGGATTATGATAGAGGGCTGTGAGACTTTGACCTGAGTGCAAAAATGGAGGCTCTAGACCCTTCCAGAGCTGAGATATCGAAACTCAAAGTTTCGACCCGAAAAAAAAACGACAGTGTTACCCCTTACGTTTTTTTTCATTTTCGGGCGAAAAATTGAGTTTCTCCAATCTTCTCAAAACTCTGGATTATGATAGAGGGCTGTGAGACTTTGACCTGAGTGCAAAAATGGAGGCTCTAGACCCTTCCAGAGCTGAGATATCGAAACTCAAAGTTTCGACCCGAAAAAAAAACGACAGTGTTACCCCTTACGTTTTTTTTCATTTTCGGGCGAAAAATTGAGTTTCTCCAATCTTCTCAAAACTCTGGATTATGATAGAGGGCTGTGAGACTTTGACCTGAGTGCAAAAATGGAGGCTCTAGACCCTTCCAGAGCTGAGATATCGAAACTCAAAGTTTCGACCCGAAAAAAAAACGACAGTGTTACCCCTTACGTTTTTTTTTCATTTTCGGGCGAAAAATTGAGTTTCTCCAATCTTCTCAAAACTCTGGATTATGATAGAGGGCTGTGAGACTTTGACCTGAGTGCAAAAATGGAGGCTCTAGACCCTTCCAGAGCTGAGATATCGAAACTCAAAATTTCGACCCGAAAAAAAAAACGACAGTGTTACCCCTTACGTTTTTTTTCATTTTCGGGCGAAAAATTGAGTTTCTCCAATCTTCTCAAAACTCTGGATTATGATAGAGGGCTGTGAGACTTTGACCTGAGTGCAAAAATGGAGGCTCTAGACCCTTCCAGAGCTGAGATATCGAAACTCAAAATTTCGACCCGAAAAAAAAAACGACAGTGTTACCCCTTACGTTTTTTTTCATTTTCGGGCGAAAAATTGAGTTTCTCCAATCTTCTCAAAACTCTGGATTATGATAGAGGGCTGTGAGACTTTGACCTGAGTGCAAAAATGGAGGCTCTAGACCCTTCCAGAGCTGAGATATCGAAACTCAAAATTTCGACCCGAAAAAAAAAACGACAGTGTTACCCCTTACGTTTTTTTCATTTTCGGGCGAAAAATTGAGTTTCTCCAATCTTCTCAAAACTCTGGATTATGATAGAGGGCTGTGAGACTTTGACCTGAGTGCAAAAATGGAGGCTCTAGACCCTTCCAGAGCTGAGATATCGAAACTCAAAATTTCGAGCCGAAAAAAAAACGACAGTGTTACCCCTTACGTTTTTTTTTCATTTTCGGGCGAAAAATTGAGTTTCTCCAATCTTCTCAAAACTCTGGATTATGATAGAGGGCTGTGAGACTTTGACCTGAGTGCAAAAATGGAGGCTCTAGACCCTTCCAGAGCTGAGATATCGAAACTCAAAATTTCGACCCGAAAAAAAAACGACAGTGTTACCCCTTACGTTTTTTTTCATTTTCGGGCGAAAAATTGAGTTTCTCCAATCTTCTCAAAACTCTGGATTATGATAGAGGGCTGTGAGACTTTGACCTGAGTGCAAAAATGGAGGCTCTAGACCCTTCCAGAGCTGAGATATCGAAACTCAAAATTTCGACCCGAAAAAAAAACGACAGTGTTACCCCTTACGTTTTTTTTCATTTTTGGGCGAAAAATTGAGTTTCTCCAATCTTCTCAAAACTCTGGATTATGATAGAGGGCTGTGAGACTTTGACCTGAGTGCAAAAATGGAGGCTCTAGACCCTTCCAGAGCTGAGATATCGAAACTCAAAATTTCGACCCGAAAAAAAAACGACAGTGTTACCCCTTACGTTTTTTTTTTCATTTTTGGGCGAAAAATTGAGTTTCTCCAATCTTCTCAAAACTCTGGATTATGATAGAGGGCTGTGAGACTTTGACCTGAGTGCAAAAATGGAGGCTCTAGACCCTTCCAGAGCTGAGATATCGAAACTCAAAATTTCGACCCGAAAAAAAAACGACAGTGTTACCCCTTACGTTTTTTTTCATTTTCGGGCGAAAAATTGAGTTTCTCCAATCTTCTCAAAACTCTGGATTATGATAGAGGGCTGTGAGACTTTGACCTGAGTGCAAAAATGGAGGCTCTAGACCCTTCCAGAGCTGAGATATCGAAACTCAAAATTTCGACCCGAAAAAAAAAACAACAGTGTTACCCCTTACTTTTTTTTTTATTTTCGGGCGAAAAATTGAGTTTCTCCAATCTTCTCAAAACTCTGGATTATGATAGAGGGCTGTGAGACTTTGACCTGAGTGCAAAAATGGAGGCTCTAGACCCTTCCAGAGCTGAGATATCGAAACTCAAAGTTTCGACCCGAAAAAAAAACGACAGTGTTACCCCTTACGTTTTTTTTCATTTTCGGGCGAAAAATTTAGTTTCTCCAATCTTCTAAAAACTCTGGATTATGATAGAGGGCTGTGAGACTTTGACCTGAGTGCAAAAATGGAGGCTCTAGACCCTTCCAGAGCTGAGATATCGAAACTCAAGGTTTCGACCCGAAAAAAAAACGACAGTGTTACCCCTTATGTTTTTTTTTCATTTTCGGGCGAAAAATTGAGTTTCTCCAATCTTCTCAAAACTCTGGATTATGATAGAGGGCTGTGAGACTTTGACCTGAGTGCAAAATGGAGGCTCTAGACCCTTCCAGAGCTGAGATTTCGAAACTCAAAATTTCGACCCGAAAAAAAAACGACAGTGTTACCCCTTACGTTTTTTTTCATTTTCGGGCGAAAAATTGATTTTCTCCAATCTTCTTAAAACTCTGGATTATGATAGAGGGCTGTGAGACTTTGACCTGAGTGCAAAAATGGAGGCTCTAGACCCTTCCAGAGCTGAGATATCGAAACTCAAAGTTTCGACTCGAAAAAAAAACGACAGTGTTACCCCTTACGTTTTTTTCATTTTCGGGCGAAAAATTGAGTTTCTCCAATCTTCTCAAAACTCTGGATTATGATAGAGGGCTGTGAGACTTTGACCTGAGTGCAAAAATGGAGGCTCTAGACCCTTCCAGAGCTGAGATATCGAAACTCAAAATTTCGACCCGAAAAAAAAACGACAGTGTTACCCCTTACGTTTTTTTTCATTTTCGGGTGAAAAATTGAGTTTCTCCAATCTTCTCAAAACTCTGGATTATGATAGAGGGCTGTGAGACTTTGACCTGAGTGCAAAAATGGAGGCTCTAGACCCTTCCAGAGCTGAGATATCGAAACTCAAAGTTTCGACCCGAAAAAAAAACGACAGTGTTACCCCTTACGTTTTTTTTCATTTTCGGGCGAAAAATTTAGTTTCTCCAATCTTCTAAAAACTCTGGATTATGATAGAGGGCTGTGAGACTTTGACCTGAGTGCAAAAATGGAGGCTCTAGACCCTTCCAGAGCTGAGATATCGAAACTCAAAGTTTCGACCCGAAAAAAAAACGACAGTGTTACCCCTTACGTTTTTTTTCATTTTCGGGCGAAAAATTTAGTTTCTCCAATCTTCTCAAAACTCTGGATTATGATAGAGGGCTGTGAGACTTTGACCTGAGTGCAAAAATGGAGGCTCTAGACCCTTCCAGAGCTGAGATATCGAAACTCAAAATTTCGACCCGAAAAAAAAACGACAGTGTTACCCCTTACGTTTTTTTTCATTTTCGGGCGAAAAATTGAGTTTCTCCAATCTTCTCAAAACTCTGGATTATGATAGAGGGCTGTGAGACTTTGACCTGAGTGCAAAAATGGAGGCTCTAGACCCTTCCAGAGCTGAGATATCGAAACTCAAAGTTTCGACCCGAAAAAAAAACGACAGTGTTACCCCTTACGTTTTTTTTCATTTTCGGGCGAAAAATTGAGTTTCTCCAATCTTCTCAAAACTCTGGATTATGATAGAGGGCTGTGAGACTTTGACCTGAGTGCAAAAATGGAGGCTCTAGACCCTTCCAGAGCTGAGATATCGAAACTCAAAGTTTCGACCCGAAAAAAAAACGACAGTGTTACCCCTTACGTTTTTTTTTCATTTTCGGGCGAAAAATTGAGTTTCTCCAATCTTCTCAAAACTCTGGATTATGATAGAGGGCTGTGAGACTTTGACCTGAGTGCAAAAATGGAGGCTCTAGACCCTTCCAGAGCTGAGATATCGAAACTCAAAATTTCGACCCGAAAAAAAAAACGACAGTGTTACCCCTTACGTTTTTTTTCATTTTCGGGCGAAAAATTGAGTTTCTCCAATCTTCTCAAAACTCTGGATTATGATAGAGGGCTGTGAGACTTTGACCTGAGTGCAAAAATGGAGGCTCTAGACCCTTCCAGAGCTGAGATATCGAAACTCAAAATTTCGACCCGAAAAAAAAAACGACAGTGTTACCCCTTACGTTTTTTTTCATTTTCGGGCGAAAAATTGAGTTTCTCCAATCTTCTCAAAACTCTGGATTATGATAGAGGGCTGTGAGACTTTGACCTGAGTGCAAAAATGGAGGCTCTAGACCCTTCCAGAGCTGAGATATCGAAACTCAAAATTTCGACCCGAAAAAAAAAACGACAGTGTTACCCCTTACGTTTTTTTCATTTTCGGGCGAAAAATTGAGTTTCTCCAATCTTCTCAAAACTCTGGATTATGATAGAGGGCTGTGAGACTTTGACCTGAGTGCAAAAATGGAGGCTCTAGACCCTTCCAGAGCTGAGATATCGAAACTCAAAATTTCGAGCCGAAAAAAAAACGACAGTGTTACCCCTTACGTTTTTTTTTCATTTTCGGGCGAAAAATTGAGTTTCTCCAATCTTCTCAAAACTCTGGATTATGATAGAGGGCTGTGAGACTTTGACCTGAGTGCAAAAATGGAGGCTCTAGACCCTTCCAGAGCTGAGATATCGAAACTCAAAATTTCGACCCGAAAAAAAAACGACAGTGTTACCCCTTACGTTTTTTTTCATTTTCGGGCGAAAAATTGAGTTTCTCCAATCTTCTCAAAACTCTGGATTATGATAGAGGGCTGTGAGACTTTGACCTGAGTGCAAAAATGGAGGCTCTAGACCCTTCCAGAGCTGAGATATCGAAACTCAAAATTTCGACCCGAAAAAAAAACGACAGTGTTACCCCTTACGTTTTTTTTCATTTTTGGGCGAAAAATTGAGTTTCTCCAATCTTCTCAAAACTCTGGATTATGATAGAGGGCTGTGAGACTTTGACCTGAGTGCAAAAATGGAGGCTCTAGACCCTTCCAGAGCTGAGATATCGAAACTCAAAATTTCGACCCGAAAAAAAAACGACAGTGTTACCCCTTACGTTTTTTTTTTCATTTTTGGGCGAAAAATTGAGTTTCTCCAATCTTCTCAAAACTCTGGATTATGATAGAGGGCTGTGAGACTTTGACCTGAGTGCAAAAATGGAGGCTCTAGACCCTTCCAGAGCTGAGATATCGAAACTCAAAATTTCGACCCGAAAAAAAAACGACAGTGTTACCCCTTACGTTTTTTTTCATTTTCGGGCGAAAAATTGAGTTTCTCCAATCTTCTCAAAACTCTGGATTATGATAGAGGGCTGTGAGACTTTGACCTGAGTGCAAAAATGGAGGCTCTAGACCCTTCCAGAGCTGAGATATCGAAACTCAAAATTTCGACCCGAAAAAAAAAACAACAGTGTTACCCCTTACTTTTTTTTTATTTTCGGGCGAAAAATTGAGTTTCTCCAATCTTCTCAAAACTCTGGATTATGATAGAGGGCTGTGAGACTTTGACCTGAGTGCAAAAATGGAGGCTCTAGACCCTTCCAGAGCTGAGATATCGAAACTCAAAGTTTCGACCCGAAAAAAAAACGACAGTGTTACCCCTTACGTTTTTTTTCATTTTCGGGCGAAAAATTTAGTTTCTCCAATCTTCTAAAAACTCTGGATTATGATAGAGGGCTGTGAGACTTTGACCTGAGTGCAAAAATGGAGGCTCTAGACCCTTCCAGAGCTGAGATATCGAAACTCAAGGTTTCGACCCGAAAAAAAAACGACAGTGTTACCCCTTATGTTTTTTTTTCATTTTCGGGCGAAAAATTGAGTTTCTCCAATCTTCTCAAAACTCTGGATTATGATAGAGGGCTGTGAGACTTTGACCTGAGTGCAAAATGGAGGCTCTAGACCCTTCCAGAGCTGAGATTTCGAAACTCAAAATTTCGACCCGAAAAAAAAACGACAGTGTTACCCCTTACGTTTTTTTTCATTTTCGGGCGAAAAATTGATTTTCTCCAATCTTCTTAAAACTCTGGATTATGATAGAGGGCTGTGAGACTTTGACCTGAGTGCAAAAATGGAGGCTCTAGACCCTTCCAGAGCTGAGATATCGAAACTCAAAGTTTCGACTCGAAAAAAAAACGACAGTGTTACCCCTTACGTTTTTTTCATTTTCGGGCGAAAAATTGAGTTTCTCCAATCTTCTCAAAACTCTGGATTATGATAGAGGGCTGTGAGACTTTGACCTGAGTGCAAAAATGGAGGCTCTAGACCCTTCCAGAGCTGAGATATCGAAACTCAAAATTTCGACCCGAAAAAAAAACGACAGTGTTACCCCTTACGTTTTTTTTCATTTTCGGGTGAAAAATTGAGTTTCTCCAATCTTCTCAAAACTCTGGATTATGATAGAGGGCTGTGAGACTTTGACCTGAGTGCAAAAATGGAGGCTCTAGACCCTTCCAGAGCTGAGATATCGAAACTCAAAGTTTCGACCCGAAAAAAAAACGACAGTGTTACCCCTTACGTTTTTTTTCATTTTCGGGCGAAAAATTTAGTTTCTCCAATCTTCTAAAAACTCTGGATTATGATAGAGGGCTGTGAGACTTTGACCTGAGTGCAAAAATGGAGGCTCTAGACCCTTCCAGAGCTGAGATATCGAAACTCAAAGTTTCGACCCGAAAAAAAAACGACAGTGTTACCCCTTACGTTTTTTTTCATTTTCGGGCGAAAAATTTAGTTTCTCCAATCTTCTCAAAACTCTGGATTATGATAGAGGGCTGTGAGACTTTGACCTGAGTGCAAAAATGGAGGCTCTAGACCCTTCCAGAGCTGAGATATCGAAACTCAAAATTTCGACCCGAAAAAAAAACGACAGTGTTACCCCTTACGTTTTTTTTCATTTTCGGGCGAAAAATTGAGTTTCTCCAATCTTCTCAAAACTCTGGATTATGATAGAGGGCTGTGAGACTTTGACCTGAGTGCAAAAATGGAGGCTCTAGACCCTTCCAGAGCTGAGATATCGAAACTCAAAGTTTCGACCCGAAAAAAAAACGACAGTGTTACCCCTTACTTTTTTTTTCTTTTTCGGGCGAAAAATTGAGTTTCTCCAATCTTCTCAAAACTCTGGATTATGATAGAGGGCTGTGAGACTTTGACCTGAGTGCAAAAATGGAGGCTCTAGACCCTTCCAGAGCTGAGATTTCGAAACTCAAAATTTCGACCCGAAAAAAAAACGACAGTGTTACCCCTTACGTTTTTTTTTCATTTTCGGGCGAAAAATTGAGTTTCTCCAATCTTCTCAAAACTCTAGATTATGATAGAGGGCTGTGAGACTTTGACCTGAGTGCAAAAATGGAGGCTCTAGACCCTTCCAGAGCTGAGATATCGAAACTCCAAATTTCGACCAGAAAAAAAAACGACAGTGTTAGCCCTTACGTTTTTTTCCATTTTCGGTCGAAAAATTGAGTTTCTCCAATCTTCTCAAAACTCTGGATTATGATAGAGGGCTGTGAGACTTTGACCTGAGTGCAAAAATGGAGGCTCTAGACCCTTCCAGAGCTGAAATATCTAAACTCAAAATTTCGACCCGAAAAAAAAAACGACAGTGTTACCCCTTACGTTTTTTTTCATTTTCGGGCGAAAAATTGAGTTTCTCCAATCTTCTCAAAACTCTGGATTATGATAGAGGGCTGTGAGACTTTGACCTGAGTGCAAAAATGGAGGCTCTAGACCCTTCCAGAGCTGTCAACTCAAAATTTCGACCCGAAAAAAAAACGACAGTGTTACCCCTTGCGTTTTTTTTTCATTTTCTGGCGAAAAATTTAGTTTCTCCAATCTTCTCAAAACTCTGGATTATGATAGAGGGCTGTGAGACTTTGACCTGAGTGCAAAAATGGAGGCTCTAGACCCTTCCAGAGCTGTCAACTCAAAATTTCGACCCGAAAAAAAAACGACAGTGTTACCCCTTACGTTTTTTTTCATTTTCGGGCGAAAAATTGATTTTCTCCAATCTTCTTAAAACTCTGGATTATGATAGAGGGCTGTGAGACTTTGACCTGAGTGCAAAAATGGAGGCTCTAGACCCTTCCAGAGCTGAGATATCGAAACTCAAAGTTTCGACTCGAAAAAAAAAACGACAGTGTTACCCCTTACGTTTTTTTTCATTTTCGGGTGAAAAATTGAGTTTCTCCAATCTTCTCAAAACTCTGGATTATGATAGAGGGCTGTGAGACTTTGACCTGAGTGCAAAAATGGAGGCTCTAGACCCTTCCAGAGCTGAGATATCGAAACTCAAAATTTCGACCCGAAAAAAAAACGACAGTGTTACCCCTTACGTTTTTTTTAATTTTCGGGCGAAAAATTGAGTTTCTCCAATCTTCTCAAAACTCTGGATTATGATAGAGGGCTGTGAGACTTTGACCTGAGTGCAAAAATGGAGGCTCTAGACCCTTCCAGAGCTGAGATATCGAAACTCAAAGTTTCGACCCGAAAAAAAAACGACAGTGTTACCCCTTACGTTTTTTTTCATTTTCGGGCGAAAAATTGAGTTTCTCCAATCTTCTCAAAACTCTGGATTATGATAGAGGGCTGTGAGACTTTGACCTGAGTGCAAAAATGGAGGCTCTAGACCCTTCCAGAGCTGAGATATCGAAACTCAAAGTTTCGAGCCGAAAAAAAAACGACAGTGTTACCCCTTACGTTTTTTTTTTCATTTTCGGGCGAAAAATTGAGTTTCTCCAATCTTCTCAAAACTCTGGATTATGATAGAGGGCTGTGAGACTTTGACCTGAGTGCAAAAATGGAGGCTCTCAGCCCTTCCAGAGCTGAGATATCGAAACTCAAAATTTCGACCCGAAAAAAAAACGACAGTGTTACCCCTTACGTTTTTTTTCATTTTTGGGCGAAAAATTGAGTTTCTCCAATCTTCTCAAAACTCTGGATTATGATAGAGGGCTGTGAGACTTTGACCTGAGTGCAAAAATGGAGGCTCTAGACCCTTCCAGAGCTGAGATATCGAAACTCAAAATTTCGAGCCGAAAAAAAAACGACAGTGTTACCCCTTACGTTTTTTTTCATTTTCGGGCGAAAAATTGAGTTTCTCCAATCTTCTCAAAACTCTGGATTATGATAGAGGGCTGTGAGACTTTGACCTGAGTGCAAAAATGGAGGCTCTAGACCCTTCCAGAGCTGAGATATCGAAACTCAAAATTTCGACCCGAAAAAAAAACGACAGTGTTACCCCTTACGTTTTTTTTTCATTTTCGGGCGAAAAATTGAGTTTCTCCAATCTTCTCAAAACTCTGGATTATGATAGAGGGCTGTGAGACTTTGACCTGAGTGCAAAAATGGAGGCTCTAGACCCTTCCAGAGCTGAGATATCGAAACTCAAAATTTCGACCCGAAAAAAAAACGACAGTGTTACCCCTTACGTTTTTTTTCATTTTTGGGCGAAAAATTGAGTTTCTCCAATCTTCTCAAAACTCTGGATTATGATAGAGGGCTGTGAGACTTTGACCTGAGTGCAAAAATGGAGGCTCTAGACCCTTCCAGAGCTGAGATATCGAAACTCAAAATTTCGAGCCGAAAAAAAAACGACAGTGTTACCCCTTACGTTTTTTTTCATTTTCGGGCGAAAAATTGAGTTTCTCCAATCTTCTCAAAACTCTGGATTATGATAGAGGGCTGTGAGACTTTGACCTGAGTGCAAAAATGGAGGCTCTAGACCCTTCCAGAGCTGAGATATCGAAACTCAAAATTTCGACCCGAAAAAAAAAACGACAGTGTTACCCCTTACGTTTTTTTTCATTTTCGGGCGAAAAATTGAGTTTCTCCAATCTTCTCAAAACTCTGGATTATGATAGAGGGCTGTGAGACTTTGACCTGAGTGCAAAAATGGAGGCTCTAGACCCATCCAGAGCTGAGATATCGAAACTCAAAATTTCGACCCGAAAAAAAAACGACAGTGTTACCCCTTACGTTTTTTTTCATTTTCGGGCGAAAAATTGAGTTTCTCCAATCTTCTCAAAACTCTGGATTATGATAGAGGGCTGTGAGACTTTGACCTGAGTGCAAAAATGGAGGCTCTAGACCCTTCCAGAGCTGAGATATCGAAACTCAAAATTTCGACCCGAAAAAAAAACGACAGTGTTACCCCTTACGTTTTTTTTCATTTTCGGGCGAAAAATTGAGTTTCTCCAATCTTCTCAAAACTCTGGATTATGATAGAGGGCTGTGAGACTTTGACCTGAGTGCAAAAATGGAGGCTCTAGACCCTTCCAGAGCTGAGATATCGAAACTCAAAATTTCGACCCGAAAAAAAAAACGACAGTGTTACCCCTTACGTTTTTTTTCATTTTCGGGCGAAAAATTGAGTTTCTCCAATCTTCTCAAAACTCTGGATTATGATAGAGGGCTGTGAGACTTTGACCTGAGTGCAAAAATGGAGGCTCTAGACCCTTCCAGAGCTGAGATATCGAAACTCAAAATTTCGACCCGAAAAAAAAAACGACAGTGTTACCCCTTACGTTTTTTTTCATTTTCGGGCGAAAAATTGAGTTTCTCCAATCTTCTCAAAACTCTGGATTATGATAGAGGGCTGTGAGACTTTGACCTGAGTGCAAAAATGGAGGCTCTAGACCCTTCCAGAGCTGAGATATCGAAACTCAAAATTTCGACCCGAAAAAAAAAACGACAGTGTTACCCCTTACGTTTTTTTCATTTTCGGGCGAAAAATTGAGTTTCTCCAATCTTCTCAAAACTCTGGATTATGATAGAGGGCTGTGAGACTTTGACCTGAGTGCAAAAATGGAGGCTCTAGACCCTTCCAGAGCTGAGATATCGAAACTCAAAATTTCGAGCCGAAAAAAAAACGACAGTGTTACCCCTTACGTTTTTTTTTCATTTTCGGGCGAAAAATTGAGTTTCTCCAATCTTCTCAAAACTCTGGATTATGATAGAGGGCTGTGAGACTTTGACCTGAGTGCAAAAATGGAGGCTCTAGACCCTTCCAGAGCTGAGATATCGAAACTCAAAATTTCGACCCGAAAAAAAAACGACAGTGTTACCCCTTACGTTTTTTTTTCATTTTCGGGCGAAAAATTGAGTTTCTCCAATCTTCTCAAAACTCTGGATTATGATAGAGGGCTGTGAGACTTTGACCTGAGTGCAAAAATGGAGGCTCTAGACCCTTCCAGAGCTGAGATATCGAAACTCAAAATTTCGACCCGAAAAAAAAACGACAGTGTTACCCCTTACGTTTTTTTTCATTTTTGGGCGAAAAATTGAGTTTCTCCAATCTTCTCAAAACTCTGGATTATGATAGAGGGCTGTGAGACTTTGACCTGAGTGCAAAAATGGAGGCTCTAGACCCTTCCAGAGCTGAGATATCGAAACTCAAAATTTCGACCCGAAAAAAAAACGACAGTGTTACCCCTTACGTTTTTTTTTCATTTTTGGGCGAAAAATTGAGTTTCTCCAATCTTCTCAAAACTCTGGATTATGATAGAGGGCTGTGAGACTTTGACCTGAGTGCAAAAATGGAGGCTCTAGACCCTTCCAGAGCTGAGATATCGAAACTCAAAATTTCGACCCGAAAAAAAAACGACAGTGTTACCCCTTACGTTTTTTTTCATTTTCGGGCGAAAAATTGAGTTTCTCCAATCTTCTCAAAACTCTGGATTATGATAGAGGGCTGTGAGACTTTGACCTGAGTGCAAAAATGGAGGCTCTAGACCCTTCCAGAGCTGAGATATCGAAACTCAAAATTTCGACCCGAAAAAAAAAACAACAGTGTTACCCCTTACTTTTTTTTTTATTTTCGGGCGAAAAATTGAGTTTCTCCAATCTTCTCAAAACTCTGGATTATGATAGAGGGCTGTGAGACTTTGACCTGAGTGCAAAAATGGAGGCTCTAGACCCTTCCAGAGCTGAGATATCGAAACTCAAAGTTTCGACCCGAAAAAAAAACGACAGTGTTACCCCTTACGTTTTTTTTCATTTTCGGGCGAAAAATTTAGTTTCTCCAATCTTCTAAAAACTCTGGATTATGATAGAGGGCTGTGAGACTTTGACCTGAGTGCAAAAATGGAGGCTCTAGACCCTTCCAGAGCTGAGATATCGAAACTCAAGGTTTCGACCCGAAAAAAAAACGACAGTGTTACCCCTTATGTTTTTTTTTCATTTTCGGGCGAAAAATTGAGTTTCTCCAATCTTCTCAAAACTCTGGATTATGATAGAGGGCTGTGAGACTTTGACCTGAGTGCAAAATGGAGGCTCTAGACCCTTCCAGAGCTGAGATTTCGAAACTCAAAATTTCGACCCGAAAAAAAAACGACAGTGTTACCCCTTACGTTTTTTTTCATTTTCGGGCGAAAAATTGATTTTCTCCAATCTTCTTAAAACTCTGGATTATGATAGAGGGCTGTGAGACTTTGACCTGAGTGCAAAAATGGAGGCTCTAGACCCTTCCAGAGCTGAGATATCGAAACTCAAAGTTTCGACTCGAAAAAAAAAACGACAGTGTTACCCCTTACGTTTTTTTCATTTTCGGGCGAAAAATTGAGTTTCTCCAATCTTCTCAAAACTCTGGATTATGATAGAGGGCTGTGAGACTTTGACCTGAGTGCAAAAATGGAGGCTCTAGACCCTTCCAGAGCTGAGATATCGAAACTCAAAATTTCGACCCGAAAAAAAAACGACAGTGTTACCCCTTACGTTTTTTTTCATTTTCGGGCGAAAAATTGAGTTTCTCCAATCTTCTCAAAACTCTAGATTATGATAGAGGGCTGTGAGACTTTGACCTGAGTGCAAAAATGGAGGCTCTAGACCCTTCCAGAGCTGAGATATCGAAACTCAAAATTTCGACCCGAAAAAAAACGACAGTGTTACCCCTTACGTTTTTTTTCATTTTCGGGCGAAAAATTGAGTTTCTCCAATCTTCTCAAAACTCTGGATTATGATAGAGGGCTGTGAGACTTTGACCTGAGTGCAAAAATGGAGGCTCTAGACCCTTCCAGAGCTGAGATATCGAAACTCAAAATTTCGACCCGAAAAAAAAAACAACAGTGTTACCCCTTACGTTTTTTTTCATTTTCGGGCGAAAAATTGAGTTTCTCCAATCTTCTCAAAACTCTGGATTATGATAGAGGGCTGTGAGACTTTGACCTGAGTGCAAAAATGGAGGCTCTAGACCCTTCCAGAGCTGAGATATCGAAACTCAAAATTTCGACCCGAAAAAAAAAACGACAGTGTTACCCCTTACGTTTTTTTTCATTTTCGGGCGAAAAATTGAGTTTCTCCAATCTTCTCAAAACTCTGGATTATGATAGAGGGCTGTGAGACTTTGACCTGAGTGCAAAAATGGAGGCTCTAGACCCTTCCAGAGCTGAGATATCGAAACTCAAAATTTCGACCCGAAAAAAAAAACGACAGTGTTACCCCTTACGTTTTTTTTTCATTTTCGGGCGAAAAATTGAGTTTCTCCAATCTTCTCAAAACTCTGGATTATGATAGAGGGCTGTGAGACTTTGACCTGAGTGCAAAAATGGAGGCTCTAGACCCTTCCAGAGCTGAGATATCGAAACTCAAAATTTCGACCCGAAAAAAAAAACGACAGTGTTACCCCTTACGTTTTTTTCATTTTCGGGCGAAAAATTGAGTTTCTCCAATCTTCTCAAAACTCTGGATTATGATAGAGGGCTGTGAGACTTTGACCTGAGTGCAAAAATGGAGGCTCTAGACCCTTCCAGAGCTGAGATATCGAAACTCAAAATTTCGAGCCGAAAAAAAAACGACAGTGTTACCCCTTACGTTTTTTTTTCATTTTCGGGCGAAAAATTGAGTTTCTCCAATCTTCTCAAAACTCTGGATTATGATAGAGGGCTGTGAGACTTTGACCTGAGTGCAAAAATGGAGGCTCTAGACCCTTCCAGAGCTGAGATATCGAAACTCAAAATTTCGACCCGAAAAAAAAACGACAGTGTTACCCCTTACGTTTTTTTTCATTTTCGGGCGAAAAATTGAGTTTCTCCAATCTTCTCAAAACTCTGGATTATGATAGAGGGCTGTGAGACTTTGACCTGAGTGCAAAAATGGAGGCTCTAGACCCTTCCAGAGCTGAGATATCGAAACTCAAAATTTCGACCCGAAAAAAAAACGACAGTGTTACCCCTTACGTTTTTTTTCATTTTTGGGCGAAAAATTGAGTTTCTCCAATCTTCTCAAAACTCTGGATTATGATAGAGGGCTGTGAGACTTTGACCTGAGTGCAAAAATGGAGGCTCTAGACCCTTCCAGAGCTGAGATATCGAAACTCAAAATTTCGACCCGAAAAAAAAACGACAGTGTTACCCCTTACGTTTTTTTTTCATTTTTGGGCGAAAAATTGAGTTTCTCCAATCTTCTCAAAACTCTGGATTATGATAGAGGGCTGTGAGACTTTGACCTGAGTGCAAAAATGGAGGCTCTAGACCCTTCCAGAGCTGAGATATCGAAACTCAAAATTTCGACCCGAAAAAAAAACGACAGTGTTACCCCTTACGTTTTTTTTCATTTTCGGGCGAAAAATTGAGTTTCTCCAATCTTCTCAAAACTCTGGATTATGATAGAGGGCTGTGAGACTTTGACCTGAGTGCAAAAATGGAGGCTCTAGACCCTTCCAGAGCTGAGATATCGAAACTCAAAATTTCGACCCGAAAAAAAAAACAACAGTGTTACCCCTTACTTTTTTTTTTATTTTCGGGCGAAAAATTGAGTTTCTCCAATCTTCTCAAAACTCTGGATTATGATAGAGGGCTGTGAGACTTTGACCTGAGTGCAAAAATGGAGGCTCTAGACCCTTCCAGAGCTGAGATATCGAAACTCAAAGTTTCGACCCGAAAAAAAAACGACAGTGTTACCCCTTACGTTTTTTTTCATTTTCGGGCGAAAAATTTAGTTTCTCCAATCTTCTAAAAACTCTGGATTATGATAGAGGGCTGTGAGACTTTGACCTGAGTGCAAAAATGGAGGCTCTAGACCCTTCCAGAGCTGAGATATCGAAACTCAAGGTTTCGACCCGAAAAAAAAACGACAGTGTTACCCCTTATGTTTTTTTTTCATTTTCGGGCGAAAAATTGAGTTTCTCCAATCTTCTCAAAACTCTGGATTATGATAGAGGGCTGTGAGACTTTGACCTGAGTGCAAAATGGAGGCTCTAGACCCTTCCAGAGCTGAGATTTCGAAACTCAAAATTTCGACCCGAAAAAAAAACGACAGTGTTACCCCTTACGTTTTATTTCATTTTCGGGCGAAAAATTGATTTTCTCCAATCTTCTTAAAACTCTGGATTATGATAGAGGGCTGTGAGACTTTGACCTGAGTGCAAAAATGGAGGCTCTAGACCCTTCCAGAGCTGAGATATCGAAACTCAAAGTTTCGACTCGAAAAAAAAAACGACAGTGTTACCCCTTACGTTTTTTTCATTTTCGGGCGAAAAATTGAGTTTCTCCAATCTTCTCAAAACTCTGGATTATGATAGAGGGCTGTGAGACTTTGACCTGAGTGCAAAAATGGAGGCTCTAGACCCTTCCAGAGCTGAGATATCGAAACTCAAAATTTCGACCCGAAAAAAAAACGACAGTGTTACCCCTTACGTTTTTTTTCATTTTCGGGTGAAAAATTGAGTTTCTCCAATCTTCTCAAAACTCTGGATTATGATAGAGGGCTGTGAGACTTTGACCTGAGTGCAAAAATGGAGGCTCTAGACCCTTCCAGAGCTGAGATATCGAAACTCAAAGTTTCGACCCGAAAAAAAAACGACAGTGTTACCCCTTACGTTTTTTTTCATTTTCGGGCGAAAAATTGAGTTTCTCCAATCTTCTAAAAACTCTGGATTATGATAGAGGGCTGTGAGACTTTGACCTGAGTGCAAAAATGGAGGCTCTAGACCCTTCCAGAGCTGAGATATCGAAACTCAAAGTTTCGACCCGAAAAAAAAACGACAGTGTTACCCCTTACGTTTTTTTTCATTTTCGGGCGAAAAATTTAGTTTCTCCAATCTTCTCAAAACTCTGGATTATGATAGAGGGCTGTGAGACTTTGACCTGAGTGCAAAAATGGAGGCTCTAGACCCTTCCAGAGCTGAGATATCGAAACTCAAAATTTCGACCCGAAAAAAAAACGACAGTGTTACCCCTTACGTTTTTTTTCATTTTCGGGCGAAAAATTGAGTTTCTCCAATCTTCTCAAAACTCTGGATTATGATAGAGGGCTGTGAGACTTTGACCTGAGTGCAAAAATGGAGGCTCTAGACCCTTCCAGAGCTGAGATATCGAAACTCAAAGTTTCGACCCGAAAAAAAAACGACAGTGTTACCCCTTACTTTTTTTTTCTTTTTCGGGCGAAAAATTGAGTTTCTCCAATCTTCTCAAAACTCTGGATTATGATAGAGGGCTGTGAGACTTTGACCTGAGTGCAAAAATGGAGGCTCTAGACCCTTCCAGAGCTGAGATTTCGAAACTCAAAATTTCGACCCGAAAAAAAAACGACAGTGTTACCCCTTACGTTTTTTTTCATTTTCGGGCGAAAAATTGAGTTTCTCCAATCTTCTCAAAACTCTAGATTATGATAGAGGGCTGTGAGACTTTGACCTGAGTGCAAAAATGGAGGCTCTAGACCCTTCCAGAGCTGAGATATCGAAACTCCAAATTTCGACCAGAAAAAAAAACGACAGTGTTAGCCCTTACGTTTTTTTCCATTTTCGGTCGAAAAATTGAGTTTCTCCAATCTTCTCAAAACTCTGGATTATGATAGAGGGCTGTGAGACTTTGACCTGAGTGCAAAAATGGAGGCTCTAGACCCTTCCAGAGCTGAAATATCTAAACTCAAAATTTCGACCCGAAAAAAAAAACGACAGTGTTACCCCTTACGTTTTTTTTCATTTTCGGGCGAAAAATTGAGTTTCTCCAATCTTCTCAAAACTCTGGATTATGATAGAGGGCTGTGAGACTTTGACCTGAGTGCAAAAATGGAGGCTCTAGACCCTTCCAGAGCTGTCAACTCAAAATTTCGACCCGAAAAAAAAACGACAGTGTTACCCCTTGCGTTTTTTTTTCATTTTCTGGCGAAAAATTTAGTTTCTCCAATCTTCTCAAAACTCTGGATTATGATAGAGGGCTGTGAGACTTTGACCTGAGTGCAAAAATGGAGGCTCTAGACCCTTCCAGAGCTGAGATATCGAAACTCAAAGTTTCGACCCGAAAAAAAAACGACAGTGTTACCCCTTACGTTTTTTTTCATTTTCGGGCGAAAAATTTAGTTTCTCCAATCTTCTAAAAACTCTGGATTATGATAGAGGGCTGTGAGACTTTGACCTGAGTGCAAAAATGGAGGCTCTAGACCCTTCCAGAGCTGAGATATCGAAACTCAAGGTTTCGACCCGAAAAAAAAACGACAGTGTTACCCCTTACGTTTTTTTTTCATTTTCGGGCGAAAAATTGAGTTTCTCCAATCTTCTCAAAACTCTGGATTATGATAGAGGGCTGTGAGACTTTGACCTGAGTGCAAAATGGAGGCTCTAGACCCTTCCAGAGCTGAGATTTCGAAACTCAAAATTTCGACCCGAAAAAAAAACGACAGTGTTACCCCTTACGTTTTTTTTCATTTTCGGGCGAAAAATTGATTTTCTCCAATCTTCTTAAAACTCTGGATTATGATAGAGGGCTGTGAGACTTTGACCTGAGTGCAAAAATGGAGGCTCTAGACCCTTCCAGAGCTGAGATATCGAAACTCAAAGTTTCGACTCGAAAAAAAAAACGACAGTGTTACCCCTTACGTTTTTTTTCATTTTCGGGTGAAAAATTGAGTTTCTCCAATCTTCTCAAAACTCTGGATTATGATAGAGGGCTGTGAGACTTTGACCTGAGTGCAAAAATGGAGGCTCTAGACCCTTCCAGAGCTGAGATATCGAAACTCAAAATTTCGACCCGAAAAAAAAACGACAGTGTTACCCCTTACGTTTTTTTTCATTTTCGGGCGAAAAATTGAGTTTCTCCAATCTTCTCAAAACTCTGGATTATGATAGAGGGCTGTGAGACTTTGACCTGAGTGCAAAAATGGAGGCTCTAGACCCTTCCAGAGCTGAGATATCGAAACTCAAAGTTTCGACCCGAAAAAAAAACGACAGTGTTACCCCTTGCGTTTTTTTTTCATTTTCTGGCGAAAAATTTAGTTTCTCCAATCTTCTCAAAACTCTGGATTATGATAGAGGGCTGTGAGACTTTGACCTGAGTGCAAAAATGGAGGCTCTAGACCCTTCCAGAGCTGAGATATCGAAACTCAAAGTTTTGACCCGAAAAAAAAACGACAGTGTTACCCCTTACGTTTTTTTTCATTTTCGGGCGAAAAATTTAGTTTCTCCAATCTTCTAAAAACTCTGGATTATGATAGAGGGCTGTGAGACTTTGACCTGAGTGCAAAAATGGAGGCTCTAGACCCTTCCAGAGCTGAGATATCGAAACTCAAGGTTTCGACCCGAAAAAAAAACGACAGTGTTACCCCTTACGTTTTTTTTTCATTTTCGGGCGAAAAATTGAGTTTCTCCAATCTTCTCAAAACTCTGGATTATGATAGAGGGCTGTGAGACTTTGACCTGAGTGCAAAATGGAGGCTCTAGACCCTTCCAGAGCTGAGATTTCGAAACTCAAAATTTCGACCCGAAAAAAAAACGACAGTGTTACCCCTTACGTTTTTTTTCATTTTCGGGCGAAAAATTGATTTTCTCCAATCTTCTTAAAACTCTGGATTATGATAGAGGGCTGTGAGACTTTGACCTGAGTGCAAAAATGGAGGCTCTAGACCCTTCCAGAGCTGAGATATCGAAACTCAAAGTTTCGACTCGAAAAAAAAACAACAGTGTTACCCCTTACTTTTTTTTTTATTTTCGGGCGAAAAATTGAGTTTCTCCAATCTTCTCAAAACTCTGGATTATGATAGAGGGCTGTGAGACTTTGACCTGAGTGCAAAAATGGAGGCTCTAGACCCTTCCAGAGCTGAGATATCGAAACTCAAAGTTTCGACCCGAAAAAAAAACGACAGTGTTACCCCTTACGTTTTTTTTCATTTTCGGGCGAAAAATTTAGTTTCTCCAATCTTCTAAAAACTCTGGATTATGATAGAGGGCTGTGAGACTTTGACCTGAGTGCAAAAATGGAGGCTCTAGACCCTTCCAGAGCTGAGATATCGAAACTCAAGGTTTCGACCCGAAAAAAAAACGACAGTGTTACCCCTTATGTTTTTTTTTCATTTTCGGGCGAAAAATTGAGTTTCTCCAATCTTCTCAAAACTCTGGATTATGATAGAGGGCTGTGAGACTTTGACCTGAGTGCAAAATGGAGGCTCTAGACCCTTCCAGAGCTGAGATTTCGAAACTCAAAATTTCGACCCGAAAAAAAAACGACAGTGTTACCCCTTACGTTTTATTTCATTTTCGGGCGAAAAATTGATTTTCTCCAATCTTCTTAAAACTCTGGATTATGATAGAGGGCTGTGAGACTTTGACCTGAGTGCAAAAATGGAGGCTCTAGACCCTTCCAGAGCTGAGATATCGAAACTCAAAGTTTCGACTCGAAAAAAAAAACGACAGTGTTACCCCTTACGTTTTTTTCATTTTCGGGCGAAAAATTGAGTTTCTCCAATCTTCTCAAAACTCTGGATTATGATAGAGGGCTGTGAGACTTTGACCTGAGTGCAAAAATGGAGGCTCTAGACCCTTCCAGAGCTGAGATATCGAAACTCAAAATTTCGACCCGAAAAAAAAACGACAGTGTTACCCCTTACGTTTTTTTTCATTTTCGGGTGAAAAATTGAGTTTCTCCAATCTTCTCAAAACTCTGGATTATGATAGAGGGCTGTGAGACTTTGACCTGAGTGCAAAAATGGAGGCTCTAGACCCTTCCAGAGCTGAGATATCGAAACTCAAAGTTTCGACCCGAAAAAAAAACGACAGTGTTACCCCTTACGTTTTTTTTCATTTTCGGGCGAAAAATTGAGTTTCTCCAATCTTCTAAAAACTCTGGATTATGATAGAGGGCTGTGAGACTTTGACCTGAGTGCAAAAATGGAGGCTCTAGACCCTTCCAGAGCTGAGATATCGAAACTCAAAGTTTCGACCCGAAAAAAAAACGACAGTGTTACCCCTTACGTTTTTTTTCATTTTCGGGCGAAAAATTTAGTTTCTCCAATCTTCTCAAAACTCTGGATTATGATAGAGGGCTGTGAGACTTTGACCTGAGTGCAAAAATGGAGGCTCTAGACCCTTCCAGAGCTGAGATATCGAAACTCAAAATTTCGACCCGAAAAAAAAACGACAGTGTTACCCCTTACGTTTTTTTTCATTTTCGGGCGAAAAATTGAGTTTCTCCAATCTTCTCAAAACTCTGGATTATGATAGAGGGCTGTGAGACTTTGACCTGAGTGCAAAAATGGAGGCTCTAGACCCTTCCAGAGCTGAGATATCGAAACTCAAAGTTTCGACCCGAAAAAAAAACGACAGTGTTACCCCTTACTTTTTTTTTCTTTTTCGGGCGAAAAATTGAGTTTCTCCAATCTTCTCAAAACTCTGGATTATGATAGAGGGCTGTGAGACTTTGACCTGAGTGCAAAAATGGAGGCTCTAGACCCTTCCAGAGCTGAGATTTCGAAACTCAAAATTTCGACCCGAAAAAAAAACGACAGTGTTACCCCTTACGTTTTTTTTCATTTTCGGGCGAAAAATTGAGTTTCTCCAATCTTCTCAAAACTCTAGATTATGATAGAGGGCTGTGAGACTTTGACCTGAGTGCAAAAATGGAGGCTCTAGACCCTTCCAGAGCTGAGATATCGAAACTCCAAATTTCGACCAGAAAAAAAAACGACAGTGTTAGCCCTTACGTTTTTTTCCATTTTCGGTCGAAAAATTGAGTTTCTCCAATCTTCTCAAAACTCTGGATTATGATAGAGGGCTGTGAGACTTTGACCTGAGTGCAAAAATGGAGGCTCTAGACCCTTCCAGAGCTGAAATATCTAAACTCAAAATTTCGACCCGAAAAAAAAAACGACAGTGTTACCCCTTACGTTTTTTTTCATTTTCGGGCGAAAAATTGAGTTTCTCCAATCTTCTCAAAACTCTGGATTATGATAGAGGGCTGTGAGACTTTGACCTGAGTGCAAAAATGGAGGCTCTAGACCCTTCCAGAGCTGTCAACTCAAAATTTCGACCCGAAAAAAAAACGACAGTGTTACCCCTTGCGTTTTTTTTTCATTTTCTGGCGAAAAATTTAGTTTCTCCAATCTTCTCAAAACTCTGGATTATGATAGAGGGCTGTGAGACTTTGACCTGAGTGCAAAAATGGAGGCTCTAGACCCTTCCAGAGCTGAGATATCGAAACTCAAAGTTTCGACCCGAAAAAAAAACGACAGTGTTACCCCTTACGTTTTTTTTCATTTTCGGGCGAAAAATTTAGTTTCTCCAATCTTCTAAAAACTCTGGATTATGATAGAGGGCTGTGAGACTTTGACCTGAGTGCAAAAATGGAGGCTCTAGACCCTTCCAGAGCTGAGATATCGAAACTCAAGGTTTCGACCCGAAAAAAAAACGACAGTGTTACCCCTTACGTTTTTTTTTCATTTTCGGGCGAAAAATTGAGTTTCTCCAATCTTCTCAAAACTCTGGATTATGATAGAGGGCTGTGAGACTTTGACCTGAGTGCAAAATGGAGGCTCTAGACCCTTCCAGAGCTGAGATTTCGAAACTCAAAATTTCGACCCGAAAAAAAAACGACAGTGTTACCCCTTACGTTTTTTTTCATTTTCGGGCGAAAAATTGATTTTCTCCAATCTTCTTAAAACTCTGGATTATGATAGAGGGCTGTGAGACTTTGACCTGAGTGCAAAAATGGAGGCTCTAGACCCTTCCAGAGCTGAGATATCGAAACTCAAAGTTTCGACTCGAAAAAAAAAACGACAGTGTTACCCCTTACGTTTTTTTTCATTTTCGGGTGAAAAATTGAGTTTCTCCAATCTTCTCAAAACTCTGGATTATGATAGAGGGCTGTGAGACTTTGACCTGAGTGCAAAAATGGAGGCTCTAGACCCTTCCAGAGCTGAGATATCGAAACTCAAAATTTCGACCCGAAAAAAAAACGACAGTGTTACCCCTTACG
This sequence comes from Pimephales promelas, assembly GCF_988280905.1. Taxonomy (NCBI): domain Eukaryota; kingdom Metazoa; phylum Chordata; class Actinopteri; order Cypriniformes; family Leuciscidae; genus Pimephales; species Pimephales promelas. The sequence goes on along the minus strand of NC_142782.1, from coordinate 34,582,717 downwards.
TTTTTTTTCATTTTCGGGCGAAAAATTGAGTTTCTCCAATCTTCTCAAAACTCTGGATTATGATAGAGGGCTGTGAGACTTTGACCTGAGTGCAAAAATGGAGGCTCTAGACCCTTCCAGAGCTGAGATATCGAAACTCAAAGTTTCGACCCGAAAAAAAAACGACAGTGTTACCCCTTGCGTTTTTTTTTCATTTTCTGGCGAAAAATTTAGTTTCTCCAATCTTCTCAAAACTCTGGATTATGATAGAGGGCTGTGAGACTTTGACCTGAGTGCAAAAATGGAGGCTCTAGACCCTTCCAGAGCTGAGATATCGAAACTCAAAGTTTCGACCCGAAAAAAAAACGACAGTGTTACCCCTTACGTTTTTTTTCATTTTCGGGCGAAAAATTTAGTTTCTCCAATCTTCTAAAAACTCTGGATTATGATAGAGGGCTGTGAGACTTTGACCTGAGTGCAAAAATGGAGGCTCTAGACCCTTCCAGAGCTGAGATATCGAAACTCAAGGTTTCGACCCGAAAAAAAAACGACAGTGTTACCCCTTACGTTTTTTTTTCATTTTCGGGCGAAAAATTGAGTTTCTCCAATCTTCTCAAAACTCTGGATTATGATAGAGGGCTGTGAGACTTTGACCTGAGTGCAAAATGGAGGCTCTAGACCCTTCCAGAGCTGAGATTTCGAAACTCAAAATTTCGACCCGAAAAAAAAACGACAGTGTTACCCCTTACGTTTTTTTTCATTTTCGGGCGAAAAATTGATTTTCTCCAATCTTCTTAAAACTCTGGATTATGATAGAGGGCTGTGAGACTTTGACCTGAGTGCAAAAATGGAGGCTCTAGACCCTTCCAGAGCTGAGATATCGAAACTCAAAGTTTCGACTCGAAAAAAAAAACGACAGTGTTACCCCTTACGTTTTTTTTCATTTTCGGGTGAAAAATTGAGTTTCTCCAATCTTCTCAAAACTCTGGATTATGATAGAGGGCTGTGAGACTTTGACCTGAGTGCAAAAATGGAGGCTCTAGACCCTTCCAGAGCTGAGATATCGAAACTCAAAATTTCGACCCGAAAAAAAAACGACAGTGTTACCCCTTACGTTTTTTTTCATTTTCGGGCGAAAAATTGAGTTTCTCCAATCTTCTCAAAACTCTGGATTATGATAGAGGGCTGTGAGACTTTGACCTGAGTGCAAAAATGGAGGCTCTAGACCCTTCCAGAGCTGAGATATCGAAACTCAAAGTTTCGAGCCGAAAAAAAAACGACAGTGTTACCCCTTACGTTTTTTTTTCATTTTCGGGCGAAAAATTGAGTTTCTCCAATCTTCTCAAAACTCTGGATTATGATAGAGGGCTGTGAGACTTTGACCTGAGTGCAAAAATGGAGGCTCTAGACCCTTCCAGAGCTGAGATATCGAAACTCAAAGTTTCGACCCGAAAAAAAAACGACAGTGTTACCCCTTACGTTTTTTTTCATTTTCGGGCGAAAAATTGAGTTTCTCCAATCTTCTCAAAACTCTGGATTATGATAGAGGGCTGTGAGACTTTGACCTGAGTGCAAAAATGGAGGCTCTAGACCCTTCCAGAGCTGAGATATCGAAACTCAAAATTTCGACCCGAAAAAAAAACGACAGTGTTACCCCTTACTTTTTTTTTCATTTTTGGGCGAAAAATTGAGTTTCTCCAATCTTCTCAAAACTCTGGATTATGATAGAGGGCTGTGAGACTTTGACCTGAGTGCAAAAATGGAGGCTCTAGACCCTTCCAGAGCTGAGATATCGAAACTCAAAATTTCGAGCCGAAAAAAAAACGACAGTGTTACCCCTTACGTTTTTTTTCATTTTCGGGCGAAAAATTGAGTTTCTCCAATCTTCTCAAAACTCTGGATTATGATAGAGGGCTGTGAGACTTTGACCTGAGTGCAAAAATGGAGGCTCTAGACCCTTCCAGAGCTGAGATATCGAAACTCAAAATTTCGACCCGAAAAAAAAACGACAGTGTTACCCCTTACGTTTTTTTTTCATTTTCGGGCGAAAAATTGAGTTTCTCCAATCTTCTCAAAACTCTGGATTATGATAGAGGGCTGTGAGACTTTGACCTGAGTGCAAAAATGGAGGCTCTAGACCCTTCCAGAGCTGAGATATCGAAACTCAAAATTTCGACCCGAAAAAAAAACGACAGTGTTACCCCTTACGTTTTTTTTCATTTTTGGGCGAAAAATTGAGTTTCTCCAATCTTCTCAAAACTCTGGATTATGATAGAGGGCTGTGAGACTTTGACCTGAGTGCAAAAATGGAGGCTCTAGACCCTTCCAGAGCTGAGATATCGAAACTCAAAATTTCGAGCCGAAAAAAAAACGACAGTGTTACCCCTTACGTTTTTTTTCATTTTCGGGCGAAAAATTGAGTTTCTCCAATCTTCTCAAAACTCTGGATTATGATAGAGGGCTGTGAGACTTTGACCTGAGTGCAAAAATGGAGGCTCTAGACCCTTCCAGAGCTGAGATATCGAAACTCAAAATTTCGACCCGAAAAAAAAACGACAGTGTTACCCCTTACGTTTTTTTTCATTTTCGGGCGAAAAATTGAGTTTCTCCAATCTTCTCAAAACTCTGGATTATGATAGAGGGCTGTGAGACTTTGACCTGAGTGCAAAAAATGGAGGCTCTAGACCCATCCAGAGCTGAGATATCGAAACTCAAAATTTCGACCCGAAAAAAAAACGACAGTGTTACCCCTTACGTTTTTTTTCATTTTCGGGCGAAAAATTGAGTTTCTCCAATCTTCTCAAAACTCTGGATTATGATAGAGGGCTGTGAGACTTTGACCTGAGTGCAAAAATGGAGGCTCTAGACCCTTCCAGAGCTGAGATATCGAAACTCAAAATTTCGAGCCGAAAAAAAAACGACAGTGTTACCCCTTACGTTTTTTTTCATTTTCGGGCGAAAAATTGAGTTTCTCCAATCTTCTCAAAACTCTGGATTATGATAGAGGGCTGTGAGACTTTGACCTGAGTGCAAAAATGGAGGCTCTAGACCCTTCCAGAGCTGAGATATCGAAACTCAAAATTTCGACCCGAAAAAAAAACGACAGTGTTACCCCTTACGTTTTTTTTCATTTTCGGGCGAAAAATTGAGTTTCTCCAATCTTCTCAAAACTCTGGATTATGATAGAGGGCTGTGAGACTTTGACCTGAGTGCAAAAATGGAGGCTCTAGACCCTTCCAGAGCTGAGATATCGAAACTCAAAATTTCGACCCGAAAAAAAAACGACAGTGTTACCCCTTACGTTTTTTTTCATTTTTGGGCGAAAAATTGAGTTTCTCCAATCTTCTCAAAACTCTGGATTATGATAGAGGGCTGTGAGACTTTGACCTGAGTGCAAAAATGGAGGCTCTAGACCCATCCAGAGCTGAGATATCGAAACTCAAAATTTCGACCCGAAAAAAAAACGACAGTGTTACCCCTTACGTTTTTTTTCATTTTCGGGCGAAAAATTGAGTTTCTCCAATCTTCTCAAAACTCTGGATTATGATAGAGGGCTGTGAGACTTTGACCTGAGTGCAAAAATGGAGGCTCTAGACCCTTCCAGAGCTGAGATATCGAAACTCAAAATTTCGAGCCGAAAAAAAACGACAGTGTTACCCCTTACGTTTTTTTTCATTTTCGGGCGAAAAATTGAGTTTCTCCAATCTTCTCAAAACTCTGGATTATGATAGAGGGCTGTGAGACTTTGACCTGAGTGCAAAAATGGAGGCTCTAGACCCTTCCAGAGCTGAGATATCGAAACTCAAAATTTCGACCCGAAAAAAAAACGACAGTGTTACCCCTTACGTTTTTTTTCATTTTCGGGCGAAAAATTGAGTTTCTCCAATCTTCTCAAAACTCTGGATTATGATAGAGGGCTGTGAGACTTTGACCTGAGTGCAAAAATGGAGGCTCTAGACCCTTCCAGAGCTGAGATATCGAAACTCAAAATTTCGACCCGAAAAAAAAACGACAGTGTTACCCCTTACGTTTTTTTTCATTTTTGGGCGAAAAATTGAGTTTCTCCAATCTTCTCAAAACTCTGGATTATGATAGAGGGCTGTGAGACTTTGACCTGAGTGCAAAAATGGAGGCTCTAGACCCATCCAGAGCTGAGATATCGAAACTCAAAGTTTCGACCCGAAAAAAAAACGACAGTGTTACCCCTTACGTTTTTTTTCATTTTCGGGCGAAAAATTGAGTTTCTCCAATCTTCTCAAAACTCTGGATTATGATAGAGGGCTGTGAGACTTTGACCTGAGTGCAAAAATGGAGGCTCTAGACCCTTCCAGAGCTGAGATATCGAAACTCAAAATTTCGACCCGAAAAAAAAAAACGACAGTGTTACCCCTTACGTTTTTTTTTTCATTTTCGGGCGAAAAATTGAGTTTCTCCAATCTTCTCAAAACTCTGGATTATGATAGAGGGCTGTGAGACTTTGACCTGAGTGCAAAAATGGAGGCTCTAGACCCTTCCAGAGCTGAGATATCGAAACTCAAAATTTCGACCCGAAAAAAAAACGACAGTGTTACCCCTTACGTTTTTTTTTTTCATTTTCGGGCGAAAAATTGAGTTTCTCCAATCTTCTCAAAACTCTGGATTATGATAGAGGGCTGTGAGACTTTGACCTGAGTGCAAAAATGGAGGCTCTAGACCCTTCCAGAGCTGAGATATCGAAACTCAAAGTTTCGACCCGAAAAAAAAACGACAGTGTTACCCCTTACGTTTTTTTTTCATTTTCGGGCGAAAAATTGAGTTTCTCCAATCTTCTCAAAACTCTGGATTATGATAGAGGGCTGTGAGACTTTGACCTGAGTGCAAAAATGGAGGCTCTAGACCCTTCCAGAGCTGAGATATCGAAACTCAAAGTTTCGACCCGAAAAAAAAACGACAGTGTTACCCCTTACGTTTTTTTTCATTTTCGGGCGAAAAATTGAGTTTCTCCAATCTTCTCAAAACTCTGGATTATGATAGAGGGCTGTGAGACTTTGACCTGAGTGCAAAAATGGAGGCTCTAGACCCTTCCAGAGCTGAGATATCGAAACTCAAAGTTTCGACCCGAAAAAAAAACGACAGTGTTACCCCTTACGTTTTTTTTCATTTTCGGGCGAAAAATTGAGTTTCTCCAATCTTCTCAAAACTCTGGATTATGATAGAGGGCTGTGAGACTTTGACCTGAGTGCAAAAATGGAGGCTCTAGACCCTTCCAGAGCTGAGATATCGAAACTCAAAGTTTCGACCCGAAAAAAAAACGACAGTGTTACCCCTTACGTTTTTTTTCATTTTCGGGCGAAAAATTGAGTTTCTCCAATCTTCTCAAAACTCTGGATTATGATAGAGGGCTGTGAGACTTTGACCTGAGTGCAAAAATGGAGGCTCTAGACCCTTCCAGAGCTGAGATATCGAAACTCAAAGTTTCGACCCGAAAAAAAAACGACAGTGTTACCCCTTACGTTTTTTTTTTCATTTTCGGGCGAAAAATTGAGTTTCTCCAATCTTCTCAAAACTCTGGATTATGATAGAGGGCTGTGAGACTTTGACCTGAGTGCAAAAATGGAGGCTCTAGACCCTTCCAGAGCTGAGATATCGAAACTCAAAGTTTCGACCCGAAAAAAAAAACGACAGTGTTACCCCTTACGTTTTTTTCATTTTCGGGCGAAAAATTGAGTTTCTCCAATCTTCTCAAAACTCTGGATTATGATAGAGGGCTGTGAGACTTTGACCTGAGTGCAAAAATGGAGGCTCTAGACCCTTCCAGAGCTGAGATATCGAAACTCAAAATTTCGACCCGAAAAAAAAACGACAGTGTTACCCCTTACGTTTTTTTTCATTTTCGGGCGAAAAATTGAGTTTCTCCAATCTTCTCAAAACTCTGGATTATGATAGAGGGCTGTGAGACTTTGACCTGAGTGCAAAAATGGAGGCTCTAGACCCTTCCAGAGCTGAGATATCGAAACTCAAAGTTTCGACCCGAAAAAAAAACGACAGTGTTACCCCTTACGTTTTTTTTCATTTTTGGGCGAAAAATTGAGTTTCTCCAATCTTCTCAAAACTCTGGATTATGATAGAGGGCTGTGAGACTTTGACCTGAGTGCAAAAATGGAGGCTCTAGACCCTTCCAGAGCTGAGATATCGAAACTCAAAATTTCGACCCGAAAAAAAAACGACAGTGTTACCCCTTACGTTTTTTTTCATTTTTGGGCGAAAAATTGAGTTTCTCCAATCTTCTCAAAACTCTGGATTATGATAGAGGGCTGTGAGACTTTGACCTGAGTGCAAAAATGGAGGCTCTAGACCCTTCCAGAGCTGAGATATCGAAACTCAAAATTTCGACCCGAAAAAAAAACGACAGTGTTACCCCTTACGTTTTTTTTCATTTTCGGGCGAAAATTGAGTTTCTCCAATCTTCTCAAAACTCTGGATTATGATAGAGGGCTGTGAGACTTTGACCTGAGTGCAAAAATGGAGGCTCTAGACCCTTCCAGAGCTGAGATATCGAAACTCAAAGTTTCGACCCGAAAAAAAAACGACAGTGTTACCCCTTACGTTTTTTTTCATTTTCGGGCGAAAAATTGAGTTTCTCCAATCTTCTCAAAACTCTGGATTATGATAGAGGGCTGTGAGACTTTGACCTGAGTGCAAAAATGGAGGCTCTAGACCCTTCCAGAGCTGAGATATCGAAACTCAAGGTTTCGACCCGAAAAAAAAACGACAGTGTTACCCCTTATGTTTTTTTTTCATTTTCGGGCGAAAAATTGAGTTTCTCCAATCTTCTCAAAACTCTGGATTATGATAGAGGGCTGTGAGACTTTGACCTGAGTGCAAAATGGAGGCTCTAGACCCTTCCAGAGCTGAGATTTCGAAACTCAAAATTTCGACCCGAAAAAAAAACGACAGTGTTACCCCTTACGTTTTTTTTCATTTTCGGGCGAAAAATTGATTTTCTCCAATCTTCTTAAAACTCTGGATTATGATAGAGGGCTGTGAGACTTTGACCTGAGTGCAAAAATGGAGGCTCTAGACCCTTCCAGAGCTGAGATATCGAAACTCAAAGTTTCGACTCGAAAAAAAAAACGACAGTGTTACCCCTTACGTTTTTTTCATTTTCGGGCGAAAAATTGAGTTTCTCCAATCTTCTCAAAACTCTGGATTATGATAGAGGGCTGTGAGACTTTGACCTGAGTGCAAAAATGGAGGCTCTAGACCCTTCCAGAGCTGAGATATCGAAACTCAAAATTTCGACCCGAAAAAAAAACGACAGTGTTACCCCTTACGTTTTTTTTCATTTTCGGGTGAAAAATTGAGTTTCTCCAATCTTCTCAAAACTCTGGATTATGATAGAGGGCTGTGAGACTTTGACCTGAGTGCAAAAATGGAGGCTCTAGACCCTTCCAGAGCTGAGATATCGAAACTCAAAGTTTCGACCCGAAAAAAAAACGACAGTGTTACCCCTTACGTTTTTTTTCATTTTCGGGCGAAAAATTGAGTTTCTCCAATCTTCTCAAAACTCTGGATTATGATAGAGGGCTGTGAGACTTTGACCTGAGTGCAAAAATGGAGGCTCTAGACCCTTCCAGAGCTGAGATATCGAAACTCAAAGTTTCGACCCGAAAAAAAAACGACAGTGTTACACCTTACGTTTTTTTTTTCATTTTCGGGCGAAAAATTGAGTTTCTCCAATCTTCTCAAAACTCTGGATTATGATAGAGGGCTGTGAGACTTTGACCTGAGTGCAAAAATGGAGGCTCTAGACCCTTCCAGAGCTGAGATATCGAAACTCAAAATTTCGACCCGAAAAAAAAACGACAGTGTTACCCCTTACGTTTTTTTTCATTTTCGGGCGAAAAATTGAGTTTCTCCAATCTTCTCAAAACTCTGGATTATGATAGAGGGCTGTGAGACTTTGACCTGAGTGCAAAAATGGAGGCTCTAGACCCTTCCAGAGCTGAGATATCGAAACTCAAAGTTTCGACCCGAAAAAAAAAACGACAGTGTTACCCCTTAAGTTTTTTTTCATTTTCGGGCGAAAAATTGAGTTTCTCCAATCTTCTCAAAACTCTGGATTATGATAGAGGGCTGTGAGACTTTGACCTGAGTGCAAAAATGGAGGCTCTAGACCCTTCCAGAGCTGAGATATCGAAACTCAAAATTTTGACCCGAAAAAAAAACGACAGTGTTACCCCTTACGTTTTTTTTCATTTTCGGGCGAAAAATTGAGTTTCTCCAATCTTCTCAAAACTCTGGATTATGATAGAGGGCTGTGAGACTTTGACCTGAGTGCAAAAATGGAGGCTCTAGACCCTTCCAGAGCTGAGATATCGAAACTCAAAGTTTCGACCCGAAAAAAAAACGACAGTGTTACCCCTTACGTTTTTTTTCATTTTCGGGCGAAAAATTGAGTTTCTCCAATCTTCTCAAAACTCTGGATTATGATAGAGGGCTGTGAGACTTTGACCTGAGTGCAAAAATGGAGGCTCTAGACCCTTCCAGAGCTGAGATATCGAAACTCAAAGTTTCGACCCGAAAAAAAAACGACAGTGTTACCCCTTACGTTTTTTTTTCATTTTCGGGCGAAAAATTGAGTTTCTCCAATCTTCTCAAAACTCTGGATTATGATAGAGGGCTGTGAGACTTTGACCTGAGTGCAAAAATGGAGGCTCTAGACCCTTCCAGAGCTGAGATATCGAAACTCAAAGTTTCGACCCGAAAAAAAAACGACAGTGTTACCCCTTACGTTTTTTTTTCATTTTCGGGCGAAAAATTGAGTTTCTCCAATCTTCTCAAAACTCTGGATTATGATAGAGGGCTGTGAGACTTTGACCTGAGTGCAAAAATGGAGGCTCTAGACCCTTCCAGAGCTGAGATATCGAAACTCAAAGTTTCGACCCGAAAAAAAAACGACAGTGTTACCCCTTACGTTTTTTTCATTTTCGGGCGAAAAATTGAGTTTCTCCAATCTTCTCAAAACTCTGGATTATGATAGAGGGCTGTGAGACTTTGACCTGAGTGCAAAAATGGAGGCTCTAGACCCTTCCAGAGCTGAGATATCGAAACTCAAAATTTCGACCCGAAAAAAAAACGACAGTGTTACCCCTTACGTTTTTTTTCATTTTCGGGCGAAAAATTGAGTTTCTCCAATCTTCTCAAAACTCTGGATTATGATAGAGGGCTGTGAGACTTTGACCTGAGTGCAAAAATGGAGGCTCTAGACCCTTCCAGAGCTGAGATATCGAAACTCAAAATTTCGACCCGAAAAAAAAACGACAGTGTTACCCCTTACGTTTTTTTTCATTTTTGGGCGAAAAATTGAGTTTCTCCAATCTTCTCAAAACTCTGGATTATGATAGAGGGCTGTGAGACTTTGACCTGAGTGCAAAAATGGAGGCTCTAGACCCTTCCAGAGCTGAGATATCGAAACTCAAAATTTCGACCCGAAAAAAAAACGACAGTGTTACCCCTTACGTTTTTTTTTTCATTTTTGGGCGAAAAATTGAGTTTCTCCAATCTTCTCAAAACTCTGGATTATGATAGAGGGCTGTGAGACTTTGACCTGAGTGCAAAAATGGAGGCTCTAGACCCTTCCAGAGCTGAGATATCGAAACTCAAAATTTCGACCCGAAAAAAAAACGACAGTGTTACCCCTTACGTTTTTTTTCATTTTTGGGCGAAAAATTGAGTTTCTCCAATCTTCTCAAAACTCTGGATTATGATAGAGGGCTGTGAGACTTTGACCTGAGTGCAAAAATGGAGGCTCTAGACCCTTCCAGAGCTGAGATATCGAAACTCAAAATTTCGACCCGAAAAAAAAACGACAGTGTTACCCCTTACGTTTTTTTTCATTTTTGGGCGAAAAATTGAGTTTCTCCAATCTTCTCAAAACTCTGGATTATGATAGAGGGCTGTGAGACTTTGACCTGAGTGCAAAAATGGAGGCTCTAGACCCTTCCAGAGCTGAGATATCGAAACTCAAAATTTCGACCCGAAAAAAAAACGACAGTGTTACCCCTTACGTTTTTTTTCATTTTCGGGCGAAAAATTGAGTTTCTCCAATCTTCTCAAAACTCTGGATTATGATAGAGGGCTGTGAGACTTTGACCTGAGTGCAAAAATGGAGGCTCTAGACCCTTCCAGAGCTGAGATATCGAAACTCAAAGTTTCGACCCGAAAAAAAAACGACAGTGTTACCCCTTACGTTTTTTTTCATTTTCGGGCGAAAAATTGAGTTTCTCCAATCTTCTCAAAACTCTGGATTATGATAGAGGGCTGTGAGACTTTGACCTGAGTGCAAAAATGGAGGCTCTAGACCCTTCCAGAGCTGAGATATCGAAACTCAAGGTTTCGACCCGAAAAAAAAACGACAGTGTTACCCCTTATGTTTTTTTTTCATTTTCGGGCGAAAAATTGAGTTTCTCCAATCTTCTCAAAACTCTGGATTATGATAGAGGGCTGTGAGACTTTGACCTGAGTGCAAAATGGAGGCTCTAGACCCTTCCAGAGCTGAGATTTCGAAACTCAAAATTTCGACCCGAAAAAAAAACGACAGTGTTACCCCTTACGTTTTTTTTCATTTTCGGGCGAAAAATTGATTTTCTCCAATCTTCTTAAAACTCTGGATTATGATAGAGGGCTGTGAGACTTTGACCTGAGTGCAAAAATGGAGGCTCTAGACCCTTCCAGAGCTGAGATATCGAAACTCAAAGTTTCGACTCGAAAAAAAAAACGACAGTGTTACCCCTTACGTTTTTTTCATTTTCGGGCGAAAAATTGAGTTTCTCCAATCTTCTCAAAACTCTGGATTATGATAGAGGGCTGTGAGACTTTGACCTGAGTGCAAAAATGGAGGCTCTAGACCCTTCCAGAGCTGAGATATCGAAACTCAAAATTTCGACCCGAAAAAAAACGACAGTGTTACCCCTTACGTTTTTTTTCATTTTCGGGTGAAAAATTGAGTTTCTCCAATCTTCTCAAAACTCTGGATTATGATAGAGGGCTGTGAGACTTTGACCTGAGTGCAAAAATGGAGGCTCTAGACCCTTCCAGAGCTGAGATATCGAAACTCAAAGTTTCGACCCGAAAAAAAAACGACAGTGTTACCCCTTACGTTTTTTTTCATTTTCGGGCGAAAAATTGAGTTTCTCCAATCTTCTAAAAACTCTGGATTATGATAGAGGGCTGTGAGACTTTGACCTGAGTGCAAAAATGGAGGCTCTAGACCCTTCCAGAGCTGTCAACTCAAAATTTCGACCCGAAAAAAAAACGACAGTGTTACCCCTTGCGTTTTTTTTTCATTTTCTGGCGAAAAATTTAGTTTCTCCAATCTTCTCAAAACTCTGGATTATGATAGAGGGCTGTGAGACTTTGACCTGAGTGCAAAAATGGAGGCTCTAGACCCTTCCAGAGCTGAGATATCGAAACTCAAAGTTTCGACCCGAAAAAAAAACGACAGTGTTACCCCTTACGTTTTTTTTTCATTTTCGGGCGAAAAATTGAGTTTCTCCAATCTTCTCAAAACTCTGGATTATGATAGAGGGCTGTGAGACTTTGACCTGAGTGCAAAAATGGAGGCTCTAGACCCTTCCAGAGCTGAGATATCGAAACTCAAAGTTTCGACCCGAAAAAAAAACGACAGTGTTACCCCTTACGTTTTTTTCATTTTCGGGCGAAAAATTGAGTTTCTCCAATCTTCTCAAAACTCTGGATTATGATAGAGGGCTGTGAGACTTTGACCTGAGTGCAAAAATGGAGGCTCTAGACCCTTCCAGAGCTGAGATATCGAAACTCAAAATTTCGACCCGAAAAAAAAACGACAGTGTTACCCCTTACGTTTTTTTTCATTTTTGGGCGAAAAATTGAGTTTCTCCAATCTTCTCAAAACTCTGGATTATGATAGAGGGCTGTGAGACTTTGACCTGAGTGCAAAAATGGAGGCTCTAGACCCTTCCAGAGCTGAGATATCGAAACTCAAAATTTCGAGCCGAAAAAAAAACGACAGTGTTACCCCTTACGTTTTTTTTCATTTTCGGGCGAAAAATTGAGTTTCTCCAATCTTCTCAAAACTCTGGATTATGATAGAGGGCTGTGAGACTTTGACCTGAGTGCAAAAATGGAGGCTCTAGACCCTTCCAGAGCTGAGATATCGAAACTCAAAATTTCGAGCCGAAAAAAAAAACGACAGTGTTACCCCTTACGTTTTTTTTCATTTTCGGGCGAAAAATTGAGTTTCTCCAATCTTCTCAAAACTCTGGATTATGATAGAGGGCTGTGAGACTTTGACCTGAGTGCAAAAATGGAGGCTCTAGACCCTTCCAGAGCTGAGATATCGAAACTCAAAATTTCGACCCGAAAAAAAAACGACAGTGTTACCCCTTACGTTTTTTTTCATTTTCGGGCGAAAAATTGAGTTTCTCCAATCTTCTCAAAACTCTGGATTATGATAGAGGGCTGTGAGACTTTGACCTGAGTGCAAAAATGGAGGCTCTAGACCCTTCCAGAGCTGAGATATCGAAACTCAAAATTTCGACCCGAAAAAAAAACGACAGTGTTACCCCTTACGTTTTTTTTCATTTTTGGGCGAAAAATTGAGTTTCTCCAATCTTCTCAAAACTCTGGATTATGATAGAGGGCTGTGAGACTTTGACCTGAGTGCAAAAATGGAGGCTCTAGACCCATCCAGAGCTGAGATATCGAAACTCAAAATTTCGACCCGAAAAAAAAACGACAGTGTTACCCCTTACGTTTTTTTTCATTTTCGGGCGAAAAATTGAGTTTCTCCAATCTTCTCAAAACTCTGGATTATGATAGAGGGCTGTGAGACTTTGACCTGAGTGCAAAAATGGAGGCTCTAGACCCTTCCAGAGCTGAGATATCGAAACTCAAAATTTCGAGCCGAAAAAAAAACGACAGTGTTACCCCTTACGTTTTTTTTCATTTTCGGGCGAAAAATTGAGTTTCTCCAATCTTCTCAAAACTCTGGATTATGATAGAGGGCTGTGAGACTTTGACCTGAGTGCAAAAATGGAGGCTCTAGACCCTTCCAGAGCTGAGATATCGAAACTCAAAATTTCGACCCGAAAAAAAAACGACAGTGTTACCCCTTACGTTTTTTTTCATTTTTGGGCGAAAAATTGAGTTTCTCCGATCTTCTCAAAACTCTGGATTATGATAGAGGGCTGTGAGACTTTGACCTGAGTGCAAAAATGGAGGCTCTAGACCCTTCCAGAGCTGAGATATCGAAACTCAAAATTTCGACCCGAAAAAAAAACGACAGTGTTACCCCTTACGTTTTTTTTCATTTTTGGGCGAAAAATTGAGTTTCTCCAATCTTCTCAAAACTCTGGATTATGATAGAGGGCTGTGAGACTTTGACCTGAGTGCAAAAATGGAGGCTCTAGACCCATCCAGAGCTGAGATATCGAAACTCAAAGTTTCGACCCGAAAAAAAAACGACAGTGTTACCCCTTACGTTTTTTTTCATTTTCGGGCGAAAAATTGAGTTTCTCCAATCTTCTCAAAACTCTGGATTATGATAGAGGGCTGTGAGACTTTGACCTGAGTGCAAAAATGGAGGCTCTAGACCCTTCCAGAGCTGAGATATCGAAACTCAAAATTTCGACCCGAAAAAAAAAACGACAGTGTTACCCCTTACGTTTTTTTTTTCATTTTCGGGCGAAAAATTGAGTTTCTCCAATCTTCTCAAAACTCTGGATTATGATAGAGGGCTGTGAGACTTTGACCTGAGTGCAAAAATGGAGGCTCTAGACCCTTCCAGAGCTGAGATATCGAAACTCAAAATTTCGACCCGAAAAAAAAACGACAGTGTTACCCCTTACGTTTTTTTTTTCATTTTCGGGCGAAAAATTGAGTTTCTCCAATCTTCTCAAAACTCTGGATTATGATAGAGGGCTGTGAGACTTTGACCTGAGTGCAAAAATGGAGGCTCTAGACCCTTCCAGAGCTGAGATATCGAAACTCAAAGTTTCGACCCGAAAAAAAAACGACAGTGTTACCCCTTACGTTTTTTTTCATTTTCGGGCGAAAAATTGAGTTTCTCCAATCTTCTCAAAACTCTGGATTATGATAGAGGGCTGTGAGACTTTGACCTGAGTGCAAAAATGGAGGCTCTAGACCCTTCCAGAGCTGAGATATCGAAACTCAAAGTTTCGACCCGAAAAAAAAACGACAGTGTTACCCCTTACGTTTTTTTTCATTTTCGGGCGAAAAATTGAGTTTCTCCAATCTTCTCAAAACTCTGGATTATGATAGAGGGCTGTGAGACTTTGACCTGAGTGCAAAAATGGAGGCTCTAGACCCTTCCAGAGCTGAGATATCGAAACTCAAAGTTTCGACCCGAAAAAAAACGACAGTGTTACCCCTTACGTTTTTTTTCATTTTCGGGCGAAAAATTGAGTTTCTCCAATCTTCTCAAAACTCTGGATTATGATAGAGGGCTGTGAGACTTTGACCTGAGTGCAAAAATGGAGGCTCTAGACCCTTCCAGAGCTGAGATATCGAAACTCAAAGTTTCGACCCGAAAAAAAAACGACAGTGTTACCCCTTACGTTTTTTTTCATTTTCGGGCGAAAAATTGAGTTTCTCCAATCTTCTCAAAACTCTGGATTATGATAGAGGGCTGTGAGACTTTGACCTGAGTGCAAAAATGGAGGCTCTAGACCCTTCCAGAGCTGAGATATCGAAACTCAAAGTTTCGACCCGAAAAAAAAACGACAGTGTTACCCCTTACGTTTTTTTTTTCATTTTCGGGCGAAAAATTGAGTTTCTCCAATCTTCTCAAAACTCTGGATTATGATAGAGGGCTGTGAGACTTTGACCTGAGTGCAAAAATGGAGGCTCTAGACCCTTCCAGAGCTGAGATATCGAAACTCAAAGTTTCGACCCGAAAAAAAAACGACAGTGTTACCCCTTACGTTTTTTTCATTTTCGGGCGAAAAATTGAGTTTCTCCAATCTTCTCAAAACTCTGGATTATGATAGAGGGCTGTGAGACTTTGACCTGAGTGCAAAAATGGAGGCTCTAGACCCTTCCAGAGCTGAGATATCGAAACTCAAAATTTCGACCCGAAAAAAAAACGACAGTGTTACCCCTTACGTTTTTTTTCATTTTCGGGCGAAAAATTGAGTTTCTCCAATCTTCTCAAAACTCTGGATTATGATAGAGGGCTGTGAGACTTTGACCTGAGTGCAAAAATGGAGGCTCTAGACCCTTCCAGAGCTGAGATATCGAAACTCAAAGTTTCGACCCGAAAAAAAAACGACAGTGTTACCCCTTACGTTTTTTTTTTCATTTTCGGGCGAAAAATTGAGTTTCTCCAATCTTCTCAAAACTCTGGATTATGATAGAGGGCTGTGAGACTTTGACCTGAGTGCAAAAATGGAGGCTCTAGACCCTTCCAGAGCTGAGATATCGAAACTCAAAATTTCGACCCGAAAAAAAAACGACAGTGTTACCCCTTACGTTTTTTTTCATTTTTGGGCGAAAAATTGAGTTTCTCCAATCTTCTCAAAACTCTGGATTATGATAGAGGGCTGTGAGACTTTGACCTGAGTGCAAAAATGGAGGCTCTAGACCCTTCCAGAGCTGAGATATCGAAACTCAAAATTTCGACCCGAAAAAAAAACGACAGTGTTACCCCTTACTTTTTTTTTCATTTTTGGGCGAAAAATTGATATTCTCCAATCTTCTCAAAACTCTGGATTATGATAGAGGGCTGTGAGACTTTGACCTGAGTGCAAAAATGGAGGCTCTAGACCCTTCCAGAGCTGAGATATCGAAACTCAAAATTTCGACCCGAAAAAAAAACGACAGTGTTACCCCTTACGTTTTTTTTCATTTTTGGGCGAAAAATTGAGTTTCTCCAATCTTCTCAAAACTCTGGATTATGATAGAGGGCTGTGAGACTTTGACCTGAGTGCAAAAATGGAGGCTCTAGACCCTTCCAGAGCTGAGATATCGAAACTCAAAATTTCGAGCCGAAAAAAAAACGACAGTGTTACCCCTTACGTTTTTTTTCATTTTCGGGCGAAAAATTGAGTTTCTCCAATCTTCTCAAAACTCTGGATTATGATAGAGGGCTGTGAGACTTTGACCTGAGTGCAAAAATGGAGGCTCTAGACCCTTCCAGAGCTGAGATATCGAAACTCAAAATTTCGACCCGAAAAAAAAACGACAGTGTTACCCCTTACGTTTTTTTTCATTTTCGGGCGAAAAATTGAGTTTCTCCAATCTTCTCAAAACTCTGGATTATGATAGAGGGCTGTGAGACTTTGACCTGAGTGCAAAAATGGAGGCTCTAGACCCTTCCAGAGCTGAGATATCGAAACTCAAAATTTCGACCCGAAAAAAAAACGACAGTGTTACCCCTTACGTTTTTTTTCATTTTCGGGCGAAAAATTGAGTTTCTCCAATCTTCTCAAAACTCTGGATTATGATAGAGGGCTGTGAGACTTTGACCTGAGTGCAAAAATGGAGGCTCTAGACCCTTCCAGAGCTGAGATATCGAAACTCAAAATTTCGACCCGAAAAAAAAACGACAGTGTTACCCCTTACTTTTTTTTTTATTTTCGGGCGAAAAATTGAGTTTCTCCAATCTTCTCAAAACTCTGGATTATGATAGAGGGCTGTGAGACTTTGACCTGAGTGCAAAAATGGAGGCTCTAGACCCTTCCAGAGCTGAGATATCGAAACTCAAAATTTCGACCCGAAAAAAAAACGACAGTGTTACCCCTTACGTTTTTTTTCATTTTTGGGCGAAAAATTGAGTTTCTCCAATCTTCTCAAAACTCTGGATTATGATAGAGGGCTGTGAGACTTTGACCTGAGTGCAAAAATGGAGGCTCTAGACCCTTCCAGAGCTGAGATATCGAAACTCAAAATTTCGACCCGAAAAAAAAACGACAGTGTTACCCCTTACGTTTTTTTTCATTTTTGGGCGAAAAATTGAGTTTCTCCAATCTTCTCAAAACTCTGGATTATGATAGAGGGCTGTGAGACTTTGACCTGAGTGCAAAAATGGAGGCTCTAGACCCTTCCAGAGCTGAGATATCGAAACTCAAAGTTTCGACCCGAAAAAAAAACGACAGTGCTACCCCTTACGTTTTTTTTCATTTTCGGGCGAAAAATTGAGTTTCTCCAATCTTCTCAAAACTCTGGATTATGATAGAGGGCTGTGAGACTTTGACCTGAGTGCAAAAATGGAGGCTCTAGACCCTTCCAGAGCTGAGATATCGAAACTCAAAGTTTCGACCCGAAAAAAAAACGACAGTGTTACCCCTTACGTTTTTTTTCATTTTCGGGCGAAAAATTGAGTTTCTCCAATCTTCTCAAAACTCTGGATTATGATAGAGGGCTGTGAGACTTTGACCTGAGTGCAAAAATGGAGGCTCTAGACCCTTCCAGAGCTGAGATATCGAAACTCAAAGTTTCGACCCGAAAAAAAAACGACAGTGTTACCCCTTACGTTTTTTTTTTCATTTTCGGGCGAAAAATTGAGTTTCTCCAATCTTCTCAAAACTCTGGATTATGATAGAGGGCTGTGAGACTTTGACCTGAGTGCAAAAATGGAGGCTCTAGACCCTTCCAGAGCTGAGATATCGAAACTCAAAGTTTCGACCCGAAAAAAAAACGACAGTGTTACCCCTTACGTTTTTTTCATTTTCGGGCGAAAAATTGAGTTTCTCCAATCTTCTCAAAACTCTGGATTATGATAGAGGGCTGTGAGACTTTGACCTGAGTGCAAAAATGGAGGCTCTAGACCCTTCCAGAGCTGAGATATCGAAACTCAAAGTTTCGACCCGAAAAAAAAACGACAGTGTTACCCCTTACGTTTTTTTCATTTTCGGGCGAAAAATTGAGTTTCTCCAATCTTCTCAAAACTCTGGATTATGATAGAGGGCTGTGAGACTTTGACCTGAGTGCAAAAATGGAGGCTCTAGACCCTTCCAGAGCTGAGATATCGAAACTCAAAATTTCGACCCGAAAAAAAAACGACAGTGTTACCCCTTACGTTTTTTTTCATTTTCGGGCGAAAAATTGAGTTTCTCCAATCTTCTCAAAACTCTGGATTATGATAGAGGGCTGTGAGACTTTGACCTGAGTGCAAAAATGGAGGCTCTAGACCCTTCCAGAGCTGAGATATCGAAACTCAAAATTTCGACCCGAAAAAAAAACGACAGTGTTACCCCTTACGTTTTTTTTCATTTTCGGGCGAAAAATTGAGTTTCTCCAATCTTCTCAAAACTCTGGATTATGATAGAGGGCTGTGAGACTTTGACCTGAGTGCAAAAATGGAGGCTCTAGACCCTTCCAGAGCTGAGATATCGAA
This sequence comes from Pimephales promelas, assembly GCF_988280905.1. Classification (NCBI taxonomy): domain Eukaryota; kingdom Metazoa; phylum Chordata; class Actinopteri; order Cypriniformes; family Leuciscidae; genus Pimephales; species Pimephales promelas. The sequence continues at coordinate 34,564,362 of NC_142782.1, read as the reverse complement.
ACTCAAAATTTCGACCCGAAAAAAAAACGACAGTGTTACCCCTTACGTTTTTTTTCATTTTCGGGCGAAAAATTGAGTTTCTCCAATCTTCTCAAAACTCTGGATTATGATAGAGGGCTGTGAGACTTTGACCTGAGTGCAAAAATGGAGGCTCTAGACCCTTCCAGAGCTGAGATATCGAAACTCAAAATTTTGACCCGAAAAAAAAACGACAGTGTTACCCCTTACGTTTTTTTTCATTTTCGGGCGAAAAATTGAGTTTCTCCAATCTTCTCAAAACTCTGGATTATGATAGAGGGCTGTGAGACTTTGACCTGAGTGCAAAAATGGAGGCTCTAGACCCTTCCAGAGCTGAGATATCGAAACTCAAAATTTTGACCCGAAAAAAAAACGACAGTGTTACCCCTTACGTTTTTTTTCATTTTCGGGCGAAAAATTGAGTTTCTCCAATCTTCTCAAAACTCTGGATTATGATAGAGGGCTGTGAGACTTTGACCTGAGTGCAAAAATGGAGGCTCTAGACCCTTCCAGAGCTGAGATATCGAAACTCAAAGTTTCGACCCGAAAAAAAAACGACAGTGTTACCCCTTACGTTTTTTTTCATTTTTGGGCGAAAAATTGAGTTTCTCCAATCTTCTCAAAACTCTGGATTATGATAGAGGGCTGTGAGACTTTGACCTGAGTGCAAAAATGGAGGCTCTAGACCCTTCCAGAGCTGAGATATCGAAACTCAAAGTTTCGACCCGAAAAAAAAACGACAGTGTTACCCCTTACGTTTTTTTTTCATTTTCGGGCGAAAAATTGAGTTTCTCCAATCTTCTCAAAACTCTGGATTATGATAGAGGGCTGTGAGACTTTGACCTGAGTGCAAAAATGGAGGCTCTAGACCCTTCCAGAGCTGAGATATCGAAACTCAAGGTTTCGACCCGAAAAAAAAACGACAGTGTTACCCCTTATGTTTTTTTTTCATTTTCGGGCGAAAAATTGAGTTTCTCCAATCTTCTCAAAACTCTGGATTATGATAGAGGGCTGTGAGACTTTGACCTGAGTGCAAAATGGAGGCTCTAGACCCTTCCAGAGCTGAGATTTCGAAACTCAAAATTTCGACCCGAAAAAAAAACGACAGTGTTACCCCTTACGTTTTTTTTCATTTTCGGGCGAAAAATTGATTTTCTCCAATCTTCTTAAAACTCTGGATTATGATAGAGGGCTGTGAGACTTTGACCTGAGTGCAAAAATGGAGGCTCTAGACCCTTCCAGAGCTGAGATATCGAAACTCAAAGTTTCGACTCGAAAAAAAAAACGACAGTGTTACCCCTTACGTTTTTTTCATTTTCGGGCGAAAAATTGAGTTTCTCCAATCTTCTCAAAACTCTGGATTATGATAGAGGGCTGTGAGACTTTGACCTGAGTGCAAAAATGGAGGCTCTAGACCCTTCCAGAGCTGAGATATCGAAACTCAAAATTTCGACCCGAAAAAAAAACGACAGTGTTACCCCTTACGTTTTTTTTCATTTTCGGGTGAAAAATTGAGTTTCTCCAATCTTCTCAAAACTCTGGATTATGATAGAGGGCTGTGAGACTTTGACCTGAGTGCAAAAATGGAGGCTCTAGACCCTTCCAGAGCTGAGATATCGAAACTCAAAGTTTCGACCCGAAAAAAAAACGACAGTGTTACCCCTTACGTTTTTTTTCATTTTCGGGCGAAAAATTGAGTTTCTCCAATCTTCTCAAAACTCTGGATTATGATAGAGGGCTGTGAGACTTTGACCTGAGTGCAAAAATGGAGGCTCTAGACCCTTCCAGAGCTGAGATATCGAAACTCAAAGTTTCGACCCGAAAAAAAAACGACAGTGTTACACCTTACGTTTTTTTTTTCATTTTCGGGCGAAAAATTGAGTTTCTCCAATCTTCTCAAAACTCTGGATTATGATAGAGGGCTGTGAGACTTTGACCTGAGTGCAAAAATGGAGGCTCTAGACCCTTCCAGAGCTGAGATATCGAAACTCAAAATTTCGACCCGAAAAAAAAACGACAGTGTTACCCCTTACGTTTTTTTTCATTTTCGGGCGAAAAATTGAGTTTCTCCAATCTTCTCAAAACTCTGGATTATGATAGAGGGCTGTGAGACTTTGACCTGAGTGCAAAAATGGAGGCTCTAGACCCTTCCAGAGCTGAGATATCGAAACTCAAAGTTTCGACCCGAAAAAAAAAACGACAGTGTTACCCCTTAAGTTTTTTTTCATTTTCGGGCGAAAAATTGAGTTTCTCCAATCTTCTCAAAACTCTGGATTATGATAGAGGGCTGTGAGACTTTGACCTGAGTGCAAAAATGGAGGCTCTAGACCCTTCCAGAGCTGAGATATCGAAACTCAAAATTTTGACCCGAAAAAAAAACGACAGTGTTACCCCTTACGTTTTTTTTCATTTTCGGGCGAAAAATTGAGTTTCTCCAATCTTCTCAAAACTCTGGATTATGATAGAGGGCTGTGAGACTTTGACCTGAGTGCAAAAATGGAGGCTCTAGACCCTTCCAGAGCTGAGATATCGAAACTCAAAGTTTCGACCCGAAAAAAAAACGACAGTGTTACCCCTTACGTTTTTTTTCATTTTCGGGCGAAAAATTGAGTTTCTCCAATCTTCTCAAAACTCTGGATTATGATAGAGGGCTGTGAGACTTTGACCTGAGTGCAAAAATGGAGGCTCTAGACCCTTCCAGAGCTGAGATATCGAAACTCAAAGTTTCGACCCGAAAAAAAAACGACAGTGTTACCCCTTACGTTTTTTTTTCATTTTCGGGCGAAAAATTGAGTTTCTCCAATCTTCTCAAAACTCTGGATTATGATAGAGGGCTGTGAGACTTTGACCTGAGTGCAAAAATGGAGGCTCTAGACCCTTCCAGAGCTGAGATATCGAAACTCAAAGTTTCGACCCGAAAAAAAAACGACAGTGTTACCCCTTACGTTTTTTTCATTTTCGGGCGAAAAATTGAGTTTCTCCAAACTTCTCAAAACTCTGGATTATGATAGAGGGCTGTGAGACTTTGACCTGAGTGCAAAAATGGAGGCTCTAGACCCTTCCAGAGCTGAGATATCGAAACTCAAAATTTCGACCCGAAAAAAAAACGACAGTGTTACCCCTTACGTTTTTTTTCATTTTCGGGCGAAAAATTGAGTTTCTCCAATCTTCTCAAAACTCTGGATTATGATAGAGGGCTGTGAGACTTTGACCTGAGTGCAAAAATGGAGGCTCTAGACCCTTCCAGAGCTGAGATATCGAAACTCAAAATTTCGACCCGAAAAAAAAACGACAGTGTTACCCCTTACGTTTTTTTTCATTTTTGGGCGAAAAATTGAGTTTCTCCAATCTTCTCAAAACTCTGGATTATGATAGAGGGCTGTGAGACTTTGACCTGAGTGCAAAAATGGAGGCTCTAGACCCTTCCAGAGCTGAGATATCGAAACTCAAAATTTCGACCCGAAAAAAAAACGACAGTGTTACCCCTTACGTTTTTTTTTCATTTTTGGGCGAAAAATTGAGTTTCTCCAATCTTCTCAAAACTCTGGATTATGATAGAGGGCTGTGAGACTTTGACCTGAGTGCAAAAATGGAGGCTCTAGACCCTTCCAGAGCTGAGATATCGAAACTCAAAATTTCGACCCGAAAAAAAAACGACAGTGTTACCCCTTACGTTTTTTTTCATTTTTGGGCGAAAAATTGAGTTTCTCCAATCTTCTCAAAACTCTGGATTATGATAGAGGGCTGTGAGACTTTGACCTGAGTGCAAAAATGGAGGCTCTAGACCCTTCCAGAGCTGAGATATCGAAACTCAAAATTTCGACCCGAAAAAAAAACGACAGTGTTACCCCTTACGTTTTTTTTCATTTTTGGGCGAAAAATTGAGTTTCTCCAATCTTCTCAAAACTCTGGATTATGATAGAGGGCTGTGAGACTTTGACCTGAGTGCAAAAATGGAGGCTCTAGACCCTTCCAGAGCTGAGATATCGAAACTCAAAATTTCGACCCGAAAAAAAAACGACAGTGTTACCCCTTACGTTTTTTTTCATTTTCGGGCGAAAAATTGAGTTTCTCCAATCTTCTCAAAACTCTGGATTATGATAGAGGGCTGTGAGACTTTGACCTGAGTGCAAAAATGGAGGCTCTAGACCCTTCCAGAGCTGAGATATCGAAACTCAAAGTTTCGACCCGAAAAAAAAACGACAGTGTTACCCCTTACGTTTTTTTTCATTTTCGGGCGAAAAATTGAGTTTCTCCAATCTTCTCAAAACTCTGGATTATGATAGAGGGCTGTGAGACTTTGACCTGAGTGCAAAAATGGAGGCTCTAGACCCTTCCAGAGCTGAGATATCGAAACTCAAGGTTTCGACCCGAAAAAAAAACGACAGTGTTACCCCTTATGTTTTTTTTTCATTTTCGGGCGAAAAATTGAGTTTCTCCAATCTTCTCAAAACTCTGGATTATGATAGAGGGCTGTGAGACTTTGACCTGAGTGCAAAATGGAGGCTCTAGACCCTTCCAGAGCTGAGATTTCGAAACTCAAAATTTCGACCCGAAAAAAAAACGACAGTGTTACCCCTTACGTTTTTTTTCATTTTCGGGCGAAAAATTGATTTTCTCCAATCTTCTTAAAACTCTGGATTATGATAGAGGGCTGTGAGACTTTGACCTGAGTGCAAAAATGGAGGCTCTAGACCCTTCCAGAGCTGAGATATCGAAACTCAAAGTTTCGACTCGAAAAAAAAAACGACAGTGTTACCCCTTACGTTTTTTTCATTTTCGGGCGAAAAATTGAGTTTCTCCAATCTTCTCAAAACTCTGGATTATGATAGAGGGCTGTGAGACTTTGACCTGAGTGCAAAAATGGAGGCTCTAGACCCTTCCAGAGCTGAGATATCGAAACTCAAAATTTCGACCCGAAAAAAAAACGACAGTGTTACCCCTTACGTTTTTTTTCATTTTCGGGTGAAAAATTGAGTTTCTCCAATCTTCTCAAAACTCTGGATTATGATAGAGGGCTGTGAGACTTTGACCTGAGTGCAAAAATGGAGGCTCTAGACCCTTCCAGAGCTGAGATATCGAAACTCAAAGTTTCGACCCGAAAAAAAAACGACAGTGTTACCCCTTACGTTTTTTTTCATTTTCGGGCGAAAAATTGAGTTTCTCCAATCTTCTAAAAACTCTGGATTATGATAGAGGGCTGTGAGACTTTGACCTGAGTGCAAAAATGGAGGCTCTAGACCCTTCCAGAGCTGAGATATCGAAACTCAAAGTTTCGACCCGAAAAAAAAACGACAGTGTTACCCCTTACGTTTTTTTTCATTTTCGGGCGAAAAATTTAGTTTCTCCAATCTTCTCAAAACTCTGGATTATGATAGAGGGCTGTGAGACTTTGACCTGAGTGCAAAAATGGAGGCTCTAGACCCTTCCAGAGCTGAGATATCGAAACTCAAAATTTCGACCCGAAAAAAAAACGACAGTGTTACCCCTTACGTTTTTTTTCATTTTCGGGCGAAAAATTGAGTTTCTCCAATCTTCTCAAAACTCTGGATTATGATAGAGGGCTGTGAGACTTTGACCTGAGTGCAAAAATGGAGGCTCTAGACCCTTCCAGAGCTGAGATATCGAAACTCAAAGTTTCGACCCGAAAAAAAAACGACAGTGTTACCCCTTACTTTTTTTTTCTTTTTCGGGCGAAAAATTGAGTTTCTCCAATCTTCTCAAAACTCTGGATTATGATAGAGGGCTGTGAGACTTTGACCTGAGTGCAAAAATGGAGGCTCTAGACCCTTCCAGAGCTGAGATTTCGAAACTCAAAATTTCGACCCGAAAAAAAAACGACAGTGTTACCCCTTACGTTTTTTTTCATTTTCGGGCGAAAAATTGAGTTTCTCCAATCTTCTCAAAACTCTAGATTATGATAGAGGGCTGTGAGACTTTGACCTGAGTGCAAAAATGGAGGCTCTAGACCCTTCCAGAGCTGAGATATCGAAACTCCAAATTTCGACCAGAAAAAAAAACGACAGTGTTAGCCCTTACGTTTTTTTCCATTTTCGGTCGAAAAATTGAGTTTCTCCAATCTTCTCAAAACTCTGGATTATGATAGAGGGCTGTGAGACTTTGACCTGAGTGCAAAAATGGAGGCTCTAGACCCTTCCAGAGCTGAAATATCTAAACTCAAAATTTCGACCCGAAAAAAAAAACGACAGTGTTACCCCTTACGTTTTTTTTCATTTTCGGGCGAAAAATTGAGTTTCTCCAATCTTCTCAAAACTCTGGATTATGATAGAGGGCTGTGAGACTTTGACCTGAGTGCAAAAATGGAGGCTCTAGACCCTTCCAGAGCTGAGATTTCGAAACTCAAAATTTCGACCCGAAAAAAAAACGACAGTGTTACCCCTTACGTTTTTTTTCATTTTCGGGCGAAAAATTGAGTTTCTCCAATCTTCTCAAAACTCTAGATTATGATAGAGGGCTGTGAGACTTTGACCTGAGTGCAAAAATGGAGGCTCTAGACCCTTCCAGAGCTGAGATATCGAAACTCCAAATTTCGACCAGAAAAAAAAACGACAGTGTTAGCCCTTACGTTTTTTTCCATTTTCGGTCGAAAAATTGAGTTTCTCCAATCTTCTCAAAACTCTGGATTATGATAGAGGGCTGTGAGACTTTGACCTGAGTGCAAAAATGGAGGCTCTAGACCCTTCCAGAGCTGAAATATCTAAACTCAAAATTTCGACCCGAAAAAAAAAACGACAGTGTTACCCCTTACGTTTTTTTCCATTTTCGGTCGAAAAATTGAGTTTCTCCAATCTTCTCAAAACTCTGGATTATGATAGAGGGCTGTGAGACTTTGACCTGAGTGCAAAAATGGAGGCTCTAGACCCTTCCAGAGCTGAAATATCTAAACTCAAAATTTCGACCCGAAAAAAAAAACGACAGTGTTACCCCTTACGTTTTTTTTCATTTTCGGGCGAAAAATTGAGTTTCTCCAATCTTCTCAAAACTCTGGATTATGATAGAGGGCTGTGAGACTTTGACCTGAGTGCAAAAATGGAGGCTCTAGACCCTTCCAGAGCTGTCAACTCAAAATTTCGACCCGAAAAAAAAACGACAGTGTTACCCCTTGCGTTTTTTTTTCATTTTCTGGCGAAAAATTTAGTTTCTCCAATCTTCTCAAAACTCTGGATTATGATAGAGGGCTGTGAGACTTTGACCTGAGTGCAAAAATGGAGGCTCTAGACCCTTCCAGAGCTGAGATATCGAAACTCAAAGTTTCGACCCGAAAAAAAAACGACAGTGTTACCCCTTACGTTTTTTTTTCATTTTCGGGCGAAAAATTGAGTTTCTCCAATCTTCTCAAAACTCTGGATTATGATAGAGGGCTGTGAGACTTTGACCTGAGTGCAAAAATGGAGGCTCTAGACCCTTCCAGAGCTGAGATATCGAAACTCAAAGTTTCGACCCGAAAAAAAAACGACAGTGTTACCCCTTACGTTTTTTTCATTTTCGGGCGAAAAATTGAGTTTCTCCAATCTTCTCAAAACTCTGGATTATGATAGAGGGCTGTGAGACTTTGACCTGAGTGCAAAAATGGAGGCTCTAGACCCTTCCAGAGCTGAGATAGCGAAACTCAAAATTTCGACCCGAAAAAAAAACGACAGTGTTACCCCTTACGTTTTTTTTCATTTTTGGGCGAAAAATTGAGTTTCTCCAATCTTCTCAAAACTCTGGATTATGATAGAGGGCTGTGAGACTTTGACCTGAGTGCAAAAATGGAGGCTCTAGACCCTTCCAGAGCTGAGATATCGAAACTCAAAATTTCGACCCGAAAAAAAAACGACAGTGTTACCCCTTACGTTTTTTTTCATTTTCGGGCGAAAAATTGAGTTTCTCCAATCTTCTCAAAACTCTGGATTATGATAGAGGGCTGTGAGACTTTGACCTGAGTGCAAAAATGGAGGCTCTAGACCCTTCCAGAGCTGAGATATCGAAACTCAAAGTTTCGACCCGAAAAAAAAACGACAGTGTTACCCCTTACGTTTTTTTTCATTTTCGGGCGAAAAATTGAGTTTCTCCAATCTTCTCAAAACTCTGGATTATGATAGAGGGCTGTGAGACTTTGACCTGAGTGCAAAAATGGAGGCTCTAGACCCTTCCAGAGCTGAGATATCGAAACTCAAGGTTTCGACCCGAAAAAAAAACGACAGTGTTACCCCTTATGTTTTTTTTTCATTTTCGGGCGAAAAATTGAGTTTCTCCAATCTTCTCAAAACTCTGGATTATGATAGAGGGCTGTGAGACTTTGACCTGAGTGCAAAATGGAGGCTCTAGACCCTTCCAGAGCTGAGATTTCGAAACTCAAAATTTCGACCCGAAAAAAAAACGACAGTGTTACCCCTTACGTTTTTTTTCATTTTCGGGCGAAAAATTGATTTTCTCCAATCTTCTTAAAACTCTGGATTATGATAGAGGGCTGTGAGACTTTGACCTGAGTGCAAAAATGGAGGCTCTAGACCCTTCCAGAGCTGAGATATCGAAACTCAAAGTTTCGACTCGAAAAAAAAAACGACAGTGTTACCCCTTACGTTTTTTTCATTTTCGGGCGAAAAATTGAGTTTCTCCAATCTTCTCAAAACTCTGGATTATGATAGAGGGCTGTGAGACTTTGACCTGAGTGCAAAAATGGAGGCTCTAGACCCTTCCAGAGCTGAGATATCGAAACTCAAAATTTCGACCCGAAAAAAAAACGACAGTGTTACCCCTTACGTTTTTTTTCATTTTCGGGTGAAAAATTGAGTTTCTCCAATCTTCTCAAAACTCTGGATTATGATAGAGGGCTGTGAGACTTTGACCTGAGTGCAAAAATGGAGGCTCTAGACCCTTCCAGAGCTGAGATATCGAAACTCAAAGTTTCGACCCGAAAAAAAAACGACAGTGTTACCCCTTACGTTTTTTTTCATTTTCGGGCGAAAAATTGAGTTTCTCCAATCTTCTAAAAACTCTGGATTATGATAGAGGGCTGTGAGACTTTGACCTGAGTGCAAAAATGGAGGCTCTAGACCCTTCCAGAGCTGAGATATCGAAACTCAAAGTTTCGACCCGAAAAAAAAACGACAGTGTTACCCCTTACGTTTTTTTTCATTTTCGGGCGAAAAATTTAGTTTCTCCAATCTTCTCAAAACTCTGGATTATGATAGAGGGCTGTGAGACTTTGACCTGAGTGCAAAAATGGAGGCTCTAGACCCTTCCAGAGCTGAGATATCGAAACTCAAAATTTCGACCCGAAAAAAAAACGACAGTGTTACCCCTTACGTTTTTTTTCATTTTCGGGCGAAAAATTGAGTTTCTCCAATCTTCTCAAAACTCTGGATTATGATAGAGGGCTGTGAGACTTTGACCTGAGTGCAAAAATGGAGGCTCTAGACCCTTCCAGAGCTGAGATATCGAAACTCAAAGTTTCGACCCGAAAAAAAAACGACAGTGTTACCCCTTACTTTTTTTTTCTTTTTCGGGCGAAAAATTGAGTTTCTCCAATCTTCTCAAAACTCTGGATTATGATAGAGGGCTGTGAGACTTTGACCTGAGTGCAAAAATGGAGGCTCTAGACCCTTCCAGAGCTGAGATTTCGAAACTCAAAATTTCGACCCGAAAAAAAAACGACAGTGTTACCCCTTACGTTTTTTTTCATTTTCGGGCGAAAAATTGAGTTTCTCCAATCTTCTCAAAACTCTAGATTATGATAGAGGGCTGTGAGACTTTGACCTGAGTGCAAAAATGGAGGCTCTAGACCCTTCCAGAGCTGAGATATCGAAACTCCAAATTTCGACCAGAAAAAAAAACGACAGTGTTAGCCCTTACGTTTTTTTCCATTTTCGGTCGAAAAATTGAGTTTCTCCAATCTTCTCAAAACTCTGGATTATGATAGAGGGCTGTGAGACTTTGACCTGAGTGCAAAAATGGAGGCTCTAGACCCTTCCAGAGCTGAAATATCTAAACTCAAAATTTCGACCCGAAAAAAAAAACGACAGTGTTACCCCTTACGTTTTTTTTCATTTTCGGGCGAAAAATTGAGTTTCTCCAATCTTCTCAAAACTCTGGATTATGATAGAGGGCTGTGAGACTTTGACCTGAGTGCAAAAATGGAGGCTCTAGACCATTCCAGAGCTGTCAACTCAAAATTTCGACCCGAAAAAAAAACGACAGTGTTACCCCTTGCGTTTTTTTTTCATTTTCTGGCGAAAAATTTAGTTTCTCCAATCTTCTCAAAACTCTGGATTATGATAGAGGGCTGTGAGACTTTGACCTGAGTGCAAAAATGGAGGCTCTAGACCCTTCCAGAGCTGAGATATCGAAACTCAAAGTTTCGACCCGAAAAAAAAACGACAGTGTTACCCCTTACGTTTTTTTTTCATTTTCGGGCGAAAAATTGAGTTTCTCCAATCTTCTCAAAACTCTGGATTATGATAGAGGGCTGTGAGACTTTGACCTGAGTGCAAAAATGGAGGCTCTAGACCCTTCCAGAGCTGAGATATCGAAACTCAAAGTTTCGACCCGAAAAAAAAACGACAGTGTTACCCCTTACGTTTTTTTCATTTTCGGGCGAAAAATTGAGTTTCTCCAATCTTCTCAAAACTCTGGATTATGATAGAGGGCTGTGAGACTTTGACCTGAGTGCAAAAATGGAGGCTCTAGACCCTTCCAGAGCTGAGATATCGAAACTCAAAATTTCGACCCGAAAAAAAAACGACAGTGTTACCCCTTACGTTTTTTTTCATTTTTGGGCGAAAAATTGAGTTTCTCCAATCTTCTCAAAACTCTGGATTATGATAGAGGGCTGTGAGACTTTGACCTGAGTGCAAAAATGGAGGCTCTAGACCCTTCCAGAGCTGAGATATCGAAACTCAAAATTTCGAGCCGAAAAAGAAACGACAGTGTTACCCCTTACGTTTTTTTTTCATTTTCGGGCGAAAAATTGAGTTTCTCCAATCTTCTCAAAACTCTGGATTATGATAGAGGGCTGTGAGACTTTGACCTGAGTGCAAAAATGGAGGCTCTAGACCCTTCCAGAGCTGAGATATCGAAACTCAAAATTTCGACCCGAAAAAAAAACGACAGTGTTACCCCTTACGTTTTTTTTTCATTTTCGGGCGAAAAATTGAGTTTCTCCAATCTTCTCAAAACTCTGGATTATGATAGAGGGCTGTGAGACTTTGACCTGAGTGCAAAAATGGAGGCTCTAGACCCTTCCAGAGCTGAGATATCGAAACTCAAAATTTCGACCCGAAAAAAAAACGACAGTGTTACCCCTTACGTTTTTTTTCATTTTTGGGCGAAAAATTGAGTTTCTCCAATCTTCTCAAAACTCTGGATTATGATAGAGGGCTGTGAGACTTTGACCTGAGTGCAAAAATGGAGGCTCTAGACCCTTCCAGAGCTGAGATATCGAAACTCAAAATTTCGAGCCGAAAAAAAAACGACAGTGTTACCCCTTACGTTTTTTTTCATTTTCGGGCGAAAAATTGAGTTTCTCCAATCTTCTCAAAACTCTGGATTATGATAGAGGGCTGTGAGACTTTGACCTGAGTGCAAAAATGGAGGCTCTAGACCCTTCCAGAGCTGAGATATCGAAACTCAAAATTTCGACCCGAAAAAAAAACGACAGTGTTACCCCTTACGTTTTTTTTCATTTTCGGGCGAAAAATTGAGTTTCTCCAATCTTCTCAAAACTCTGGATTATGATAGAGGGCTGTGAGACTTTGACCTGAGTGCAAAAATGGAGGCTCTAGACCCATCCAGAGCTGAGATATCGAAACTCAAAATTTCGACCCGAAAAAAAAACGACAGTGTTACCCCTTACGTTTTTTTTCATTTTCGGGCGAAAAATTGAGTTTCTCCAATCTTCTCAAAACTCTGGATTATGATAGAGGGCTGTGAGACTTTGACCTGAGTGCAAAAATGGAGGCTCTAGACCCTTCCAGAGCTGAGATATCGAAACTCAAAATTTCGAGCCGAAAAAAAAAACGACAGTGTTACCCCTTACGTTTTTTTTCATTTTCGGGCGAAAAATTGAGTTTCTCCAATCTTCTCAAAACTCTGGATTATGATAGAGGGCTGTGAGACTTTGACCTGAGTGCAAAAATGGAGGCTCTAGACCCTTCCAGAGCTGAGATATCGAAACTCAAAATTTCGACCCGAAAAAAAAACGACAGTGTTACCCCTTACGTTTTTTTTCATTTTTGGGCGAAAAATTGAGTTTCTCCAATCTTCTCAAAACTCTGGATTATGATAGAGGGCTGTGAGACTTTGACCTGAGTGCAAAAATGGAGGCTCTAGACCCATCCAGAGCTGAGATATCGAAACTCAAAATTTCGACCCGAAAAAAAAACGACAGTGTTACCCCTTACGTTTTTTTTCATTTTCGGGCGAAAAATTGAGTTTCTCCAATCTTCTCAAAACTCTGGATTATGATAGAGGGCTGTGAGACTTTGACCTGAGTGCAAAAATGGAGGCTCTAGACCCTTCCAGAGCTGAGATATCGAAACTCAAAATTTCGAGCCGAAAAAAAAACGACAGTGTTACCCCTTACGTTTTTTTTCATTTTCGGGCGAAAAATTGAGTTTCTCCAATCTTCTCAAAACTCTGGATTATGATAGAGGGCTGTGAGACTTTGACCTGAGTGCAAAAATGGAGGCTCTAGACCCTTCCAGAGCTGAGATATCGAAACTCAAAATTTCGACCCGAAAAAAAAACGACAGTGTTACCCCTTACGTTTTTTTTCATTTTCGGGCGAAAAATTGAGTTTCTCCGATCTTCTCAAAACTCTGGATTATGATAGAGGGCTGTGAGACTTTGACCTGAGTGCAAAAATGGAGGCTCTAGACCCTTCCAGAGCTGAGATATCGAAACTCAAAATTTCGACCCGAAAAAAAAACGACAGTGTTACCCCTTACGTTTTTTTTCATTTTTGGGCGAAAAATTGAGTTTCTCCAATCTTCTCAAAACTCTGGATTATGATAGAGGGCTGTGAGACTTTGACCTGAGTGCAAAAATGGAGGCTCTAGACCCATCCAGAGCTGAGATATCGAAACTCAAAGTTTCGACCCGAAAAAAAAACGACAGTGTTACCCCTTACGTTTTTTTTCATTTTCGGGCGAAAAATTGAGTTTCTCCAATCTTCTCAAAACTCTGGATTATGATAGAGGGCTGTGAGACTTTGACCTGAGTGCAAAAATGGAGGCTCTAGACCCTTCCAGAGCTGAGATATCGAAACTCAAAATTTCGACCCGAAAAAAAAAACGACAGTGTTACCCCTTACGTTTTTTTTTTCATTTTCGGGCGAAAAATTGAGTTTCTCCAATCTTCTCAAAACTCTGGATTATGATAGAGGGCTGTGAGACTTTGACCTGAGTGCAAAAATGGAGGCTCTAGACCCTTCCAGAGCTGAGATATCGAAACTCAAAATTTCGACCCGAAAAAAAAACGACAGTGTTACCCCTTACGTTTTTTTTTTCATTTTCGGGCGAAAAATTGAGTTTCTCCAATCTTCTCAAAACTCTGGATTATGATAGAGGGCTGTGAGACTTTGACCTGAGTGCAAAAATGGAGGCTCTAGACCCTTCCAGAGCTGAGATATCGAAACTCAAAGTTTCGACCCGAAAAAAAAACGACAGTGTTACCCCTTACGTTTTTTTTCATTTTCGGGCGAAAAATTGAGTTTCTCCAATCTTCTCAAAACTCTGGATTATGATAGAGGGCTGTGAGACTTTGACCTGAGTGCAAAAATGGAGGCTCTAGACCCTTCCAGAGCTGAGATATCGAAACTCAAAGTTTCGACCCGAAAAAAAAACGACAGTGTTACCCCTTACGTTTTTTTTCATTTTCGGGCGAAAAATTGAGTTTCTCCAATCTTCTCAAAACTCTGGATTATGATAGAGGGCTGTGAGACTTTGACCTGAGTGCAAAAATGGAGGCTCTAGACCCTTCCAGAGCTGAGATATCGAAACTCAAAGTTTCGACCCGAAAAAAAAACGACAGTGTTACCCCTTACGTTTTTTTTCATTTTCGGGCGAAAAATTGAGTTTCTCCAATCTTCTCAAAACTCTGGATTATGATAGAGGGCTGTGAGACTTTGACCTGAGTGCAAAAATGGAGGCTCTAGACCCTTCCAGAGCTGAGATATCGAAACTCAAAGTTTCGACCCGAAAAAAAAACGACAGTGTTACCCCTTACGTTTTTTTTTTTCATTTTCGGGCGAAAAATTGAGTTTCTCCAATCTTCTCAAAACTCTGGATTATGATAGAGGGCTGTGAGACTTTGACCTGAGTGCAAAAATGGAGGCTCTAGACCCTTCCAGAGCTGAGATATCGAAACTCAAAGTTTCGACCCGAAAAAAAAACGACAGTGTTACCCCTTACGTTTTTTTCATTTTCGGGCGAAAAATTGAGTTTCTCCAATCTTCTCAAAACTCTGGATTATGATAGAGGGCTGTGAGACTTTGACCTGAGTGCAAAAATGGAGGCTCTAGACCCTTCCAGAGCTGAGATATCGAAACTCAAAATTTCGACCCGAAAAAAAAACGACAGTGTTACCCCTTACGTTTTTTTTCATTTTCGGGCGAAAAATTGAGTTTCTCCAATCTTCTCAAAACTCTGGATTATGATAGAGGGCTGTGAGACTTTGACCTGAGTGCAAAAATGGAGGCTCTAGACCCTTCCAGAGCTGAGATATCGAAACTCAAAGTTTCGACCCGAAAAAAAAACGACAGTGTTACCCCTTACGTTTTTTTTTTCATTTTCGGGCGAAAAATTGAGTTTCTCCAATCTTCTCAAAACTCTGGATTATGATAGAGGGCTGTGAGACTTTGACCTGAGTGCAAAAATGGAGGCTCTAGACCCTTCCAGAGCTGAGATATCGAAACTCAAGGTTTCGACCCGAAAAAAAAACGACAGTGTTACCCCTTACGTTTTTTTTCATTTTTGGGCGAAAAATTGAGTTTCTCCAATCTTCTCAAAACTCTGGATTATGATAGAGCGCTGTGAGACTTTGACCTGAGTGCAAAAATGGAGGCTCTAGACCCTTCCAGAGCTGAGATATCGAAACTCAAAATTTCGACCCGAAAAAAAAACGACAGTGTTACCCCTTACGTTTTTTTTCATTTTCGGGCGAAAAATTGAGTTTCTCCAATCTTCTCAAAACTCTGGATTATGATAGAGGGCTGTGAGACTTTGACCTGAGTGCAAAAATGGAGGCTCTAGACCCTTCCAGAGCTGAGATATCGAAACTCAAAATTTCGACCCGAAAAAAAAACGACAGTGTTACCCCTTACGTTTTTTTTCATTTTCGGGCGAAAAATTGAGTTTCTCCAATCTTCTCAAAACTCTGGATTATGATAGAGGGCTGTGAGACTTTGACCTGAGTGCAAAAATGGAGGCTCTAGACCCTTCCAGAGCTGAGATATCGAAACTCAAAGTTTCGACCCGAAAAAAAAAACGACAGTGTTACCCCTTACGTTTTTTTCATTTTCGGGCGAAAAATTGAGTTTCTCCAATCTTCTCAAAACTCTGGATTATGATAGAGGGCTGTGAGACTTTGACCTGAGTGCAAAAATGGAGGCTCTAGACCCTTCCAGAGCTGAGATATCGAAACTCAAAATTTCGACCCGAAAAAAAAACGACAGTGTTACCCCTTAAGTTTTTTTTCATTTTCGGGCGAAAAATTGAGTTTCTCCAATCTTCTCAAAACTCTGGATTATGATAGAGGGCTGTGAGACTTTGACCTGAGTGCAAAAATGGAGGCTCTAGACCCTTCCAGAGCTGAGATATCGAAACTCAAAATTTTGACCCGAAAAAAAAACGACAGTGTTACCCCTTACGTTTTTTTTCATTTTCGGGCGAAAAATTGAGTTTCTCCAATCTTCTCAAAACTCTGGATTATGATAGAGGGCTGTGAGACTTTGACCTGAGTGCAAAAATGGAGGCTCTAGACCCTTCCAGAGCTGAGATATCGAAACTCAAGGTTTCGACCCGAAAAAAAAACGACAGTGTTACCCCTTATGTTTTTTTTTCATTTTCGGGCGAAAAATTGAGTTTCTCCAATCTTCTCAAAACTCTGGATTATGATAGAGGGCTGTGAGACTTTGACCTGAGTGCAAAATGGAGGCTCTAGACCCTTCCAGAGCTGAGATTTCGAAACTCAAAATTTCGACCCGAAAAAAAAACGACAGTGTTACCCCTTACGTTTTTTTTCATTTTCGGGCGAAAAATTGATTTTCTCCAATCTTCTTAAAACTCTGGATTATGATAGAGGGCTGTGAGACTTTGACCTGAGTGCAAAAATGGAGGCTCTAGACCCTTCCAGAGCTGAGATATCGAAACTCAAAGTTTCGACTCGAAAAAAAAAACGACAGTGTTACCCCTTACGTTTTTTTCATTTTCGGGCGAAAAATTGAGTTTCTCCAATCTTCTCAAAACTCTGGATTATGATAGAGGGCTGTGAGACTTTGACCTGAGTGCAAAAATGGAGGCTCTAGACCCTTCCAGAGCTGAGATATCGAAACTCAAAATTTCGACCCGAAAAAAAAACGACAGTGTTACCCCTTACGTTTTTTTTCATTTTCGGGTGAAAAATTGAGTTTCTCCAATCTTCTCAAAACTCTGGATTATGATAGAGGGCTGTGAGACTTTGACCTGAGTGCAAAAATGGAGGCTCTAGACCCTTCCAGAGCTGAGATATCGAAACTCAAAGTTTCGACCCGAAAAAAAAACGACAGTGTTACCCCTTACGTTTTTTTTCATTTTCGGGCGAAAAATTGAGTTTCTCCAATCTTCTAAAAACTCTGGATTATGATAGAGGGCTGTGAGACTTTGACCTGAGTGCAAAAATGGAGGCTCTAGACCCTTCCAGAGCTGAGATATCGAAACTCAAAGTTTCGACCCGAAAAAAAAACGACAGTGTTACCCCTTACGTTTTTTTTCATTTTCGGGCGAAAAATTTAGTTTCTCCAATCTTCTCAAAACTCTGGATTATGATAGAGGGCTGTGAGACTTTGACCTGAGTGCAAAAATGGAGGCTCTAGACCCTTCCAGAGCTGAGATATCGAAACTCAAAATTTCGACCCGAAAAAAAAACGACAGTGTTACCCCTTACGTTTTTTTTTCATTTTCGGGCGAAAAATTGAGTTTCTCCAATCTTCTCAAAACTCTGGATTATGATAGAGGGCTGTGAGACTTTGACCTGAGTGCAAAAATGGAGGCTCTAGACCCTTCCAGAGCTGAGATATCGAAACTCAAAGTTTCGACCCGAAAAAAAAACGACAGTGTTACCCCTTACTTTTTTTTTCTTTTTCGGGCGAAAAATTGAGTTTCTCCAATCTTCTCAAAACTCTGGATTATGATAGAGGGCTGTGAGACTTTGACCTGAGTGCAAAAATGGAGGCTCTAGACCCTTCCAGAGCTGAGATTTCGAAACTCAAAATTTCGACCCGAAAAAAAAACGACAGTGTTACCCCTTACGTTTTTTTTCATTTTCGGGCGAAAAATTGAGTTTCTCCAATCTTCTCAAAACTCTAGATTATGATAGAGGGCTGTGAGACTTTGACCTGAGTGCAAAAATGGAGGCTCTAGACCCTTCCAGAGCTGAGATATCGAAACTCCAAATTTCGACCAGAAAAAAAAACGACAGTGTTAGCCCTTACGTTTTTTTCCATTTTCGGTCGAAAAATTGAGTTTCTCCAATCTTCTCAAAACTCTGGATTATGATAGAGGGCTGTGAGACTTTGACCTGAGTGCAAAAATGGAGGCTCTAGACCCTTCCAGAGCTGAAATATCTAAACTCAAAATTTCGACCCGAAAAAAAAAACGACAGTGTTACCCCTTACGTTTTTTTTCATTTTCGGGCGAAAAATTGAGTTTCTCCAATCTTCTCAAAACTCTGGATTATGATAGAGGGCTGTGAGACTTTGACCTGAGTGCAAAAATGGAGGCTCTAGACCCTTCCAGAGCTGTCAACTCAAAATTTCGACCCGAAAAAAAACGACAGTGTTACCCCTTGCGTTTTTTTTTCATTTTCTGGCGAAAAATTTAGTTTCTCCAATCTTCTCAAAACTCTGGATTATGATAGAGGGCTGTGAGACTTTGACCTGAGTGCAAAAATGGAGGCTCTAGACCCTTCCAGAGCTGAGATATCGAAACTCAAAGTTTCGACCCGAAAAAAAAACGACAGTGTTACCCCTTACGTTTTTTTTTCATTTTCGGGCGAAAAATTGAGTTTCTCCAATCTTCTCAAAACTCTGGATTATGATAGAGGGCTGTGAGACTTTGACCTGAGTGCAAAAATGGAGGCTCTAGACCCTTCCAGAGCTGAGATATCGAAACTCAAAATTTCGACCCGAAAAAAAAACGACAGTGTTACCCCTTACGTTTTTTTTCATTTTCGGGCGAAAAATTGAGTTTCTCCAATCTTCTCAAAACTCTGGATTATGATAGAGGGCTGTGAGACTTTGACCTGAGTGCAAAAATGGAGGCTCTAGACCCTTCCAGAGCTGAGATATCGAAACTCAAAATTTCGACCCGAAAAAAAAACGACAGTGTTACCCCTTACGTTTTTTTTCATTTTTGGGCGAAAAATTGAGTTTCTCCAATCTTCTCAAAACTCTGGATTATGATAGAGGGCTGTGAGACTTTGACCTGAGTGCAAAAATGGAGGCTCTAGACCCATCCAGAGCTGAGATATCGAAACTCAAAATTTCGACCCGAAAAAAAAACGACAGTGTTACCCCTTACGTTTTTTTTCATTTTCGGGCGAAAAATTGAGTTTCTCCAATCTTCTCAAAACTCTGGATTATGATAGAGGGCTGTGAGACTTTGACCTGAGTGCAAAAATGGAGGCTCTAGACCCTTCCAGAGCTGAGATATCGAAACTCAAAATTTCGAGCCGAAAAAAAAACGACAGTGTTACCCCTTACGTTTTTTTTCATTTTCGGGCGAAAAATTGAGTTTCTCCAATCTTCTCAAAACTCTGGATTATGATAGAGGGCTGTGAGACTTTGACCTGAGTGCAAAAATGGAGGCTCTAGACCCTTCCAGAGCTGAGATATCGAAACTCAAAATTTCGACCCGAAAAAAAACGACAGTGTTACCCCTTACGTTTTTTTTCATTTTCGGGCGAAAAATTGAGTTTCTCCGATCTTCTCAAAACTCTGGATTATGATAGAGGGCTGTGAGACTTTGACCTGAGTGCAAAAATGGAGGCTCTAGACCCTTCCAGAGCTGAGATATCGAAACTCAAAATTTCGACCCGAAAAAAAAACGACAGTGTTACCCCTTACGTTTTTTTTCATTTTTGGGCGAAAAATTGAGTTTCTCCAATCTTCTCAAAACTCTGGATTATGATAGAGGGCTGTGAGACTTTGACCTGAGTGCAAAAATGGAGGCTCTAGACCCATCCAGAGCTGAGATATCGAAACTCAAAGTTTCGACCCGAAAAAAAAACGACAGTGTTACCCCTTACGTTTTTTTTCATTTTCGGGCGAAAAATTGAGTTTCTCCAATCTTCTCAAAACTCTGGATTATGATAGAGGGCTGTGAGACTTTGACCTGAGTGCAAAAATGGAGGCTCTAGACCCTTCCAGAGCTGAGATATCGAAACTCAAAATTTCGACCCGAAAAAAAAAACGACAGTGTTACCCCTTACGTTTTTTTTTTCATTTTCGGGCGAAAAATTGAGTTTCTCCAATCTTCTCAAAACTCTGGATTATGATAGAGGGCTGTGAGACTTTGACCTGAGTGCAAAAATGGAGGCTCTAGACCCTTCCAGAGCTGAGATATCGAAACTCAAAATTTCGACCCGAAAAAAAAACGACAGTGTTACCCCTTACGTTTTTTTTTTCATTTTCGGGCGAAAAATTGAGTTTCTCCAATCTTCTCAAAACTCTGGATTATGATAGAGGGCTGTGAGACTTTGACCTGAGTGCAAAAATGGAGGCTCTAGACCCTTCCAGAGCTGAGATATCGAAACTCAAAGTTTCGACCCGAAAAAAAAACGACAGTGTTACCCCTTACGTTTTTTTTCATTTTCGGGCGAAAAATTGAGTTTCTCCAATCTTCTCAAAACTCTGGATTATGATAGAGGGCTGTGAGACTTTGACCTGAGTGCAAAAATGGAGGCTCTAGACCCTTCCAGAGCTGAGATATCGAAACTCAAAGTTTCGACCCGAAAAAAAAACGACAGTGTTACCCCTTACGTTTTTTTTTCATTTTCGGGCGAAAAATTGAGTTTCTCCAATCTTCTCAAAACTCTGGATTATGATAGAGGGCTGTGAGACTTTGACCTGAGTGCAAAAATGGAGGCTCTAGACCCTTCCAGAGCTGAGATATCGAAACTCAAAGTTTCGACCCGAAAAAAAAACGACAGTGTTACCCCTTACGTTTTTTTTTCATTTTCGGGCGAAAAATTGAGTTTCTCCAATCTTCTCAAAACTCTGGATTATGATAGAGGGCTGTGAGACTTTGACCTGAGTGCAAAAATGGAGGCTCTAGACCCTTCCAGAGCTGAGATATCGAAACTCAAAGTTTCGACCCGAAAAAAAAACGACAGTGTTACCCCTTACGTTTTTTTCATTTTCGGGCGAAAAATTGAGTTTCTCCAATCTTCTCAAAACTCTGGATTATGATAGAGGGCTGTGAGACTTTGACCTGAGTGCAAAAATGGAGGCTCTAGACCCTTCCAGAGCTGAGATATCGAAACTCAAAATTTCGACCCGAAAAAAAAACGACAGTGTTACCCCTTACGTTTTTTTTCATTTTCGGGCGAAAAATTGAGTTTCTCCAATCTTCTCAAAACTCTGGATTATGATAGAGGGCTGTGAGACTTTGACCTGAGTGCAAAAATGGAGGCTCTAGACCCTTCCAGAGCTGAGATATCGAAACTCAAAGTTTCGACCCGAAAAAAAAACGACAGTGTTACCCCTTACGTTTTTTTTCATTTTTGGGCGAAAAATTGAGTTTCTCCAATCTTCTCAAAACTCTGGATTATGATAGAGCGCTGTGAGACTTTGACCTGAGTGCAAAAATGGAGGCTCTAGACCCTTCCAGAGCTGAGATATCGAAACTCAAAATTTCGACCCGAAAAAAAAACGACAGTGTTACCCCTTACGTTTTTTTTCATTTTCGGGCGAAAAATTGAGTTTCTCCAATCTTCTCAAAACTCTGGATTATGATAGAGGGCTGTGAGACTTTGACCTGAGTGCAAAAATGGAGGCTCTAGACCCTTCCAGAGCTGAGATATCGAAACTCAAAATTTCGACCCGAAAAAAAAACGACAGTGTTACCCCTTACGTTTTTTTTCATTTTCGGGCGAAAAATTGAGTTTCTCCAATCTTCTCAAAACTCTGGATTATGATAGAGGGCTGTGAGACTTTGACCTGAGTGCAAAAATGGAGGCTCTAGACCCTTCCAGAGCTGAGATATCGAAACTCAAAATTTCGACCCGAAAAAAAAACGACAGTGTTACCCCTTACGTTTTTTTTCATTTTCGGGCGAAAAATTGAGTTTCTCCAATCTTCTCAAAACTCTGGATTATGATAGAGGGCTGTGAGACTTTGACCTGAGTGCAAAAATGGAGGCTCTAGACCCTTCCAGAGCTGAGATATCGAAACTCAAAGTTTCGACCCGAAAAAAAAAACGACAGTGTTACCCCTTACGTTTTTTTCATTTTCGGGCGAAAAATTGAGTTTCTCCAATCTTCTCAAAACTCTGGATTATGATAGAGGGCTGTGAGACTTTGACCTGAGTGCAAAAATGGAGGCTCTAGACCCTTCCAGAGCTGAGATATCGAAACTCAAAATTTCGACCCGAAAAAAAAACGACAGTGTTACCCCTTAAGTTTTTTTTCATTTTCGGGCGAAAAATTGAGTTTCTCCAATCTTCTCAAAACTCTGGATTATGATAGAGGGCTGTGAGACTTTGACCTGAGTGCAAAAATGGAGGCTCTAGACCCTTCCAGAGCTGAGATATCGAAACTCAAAGTTTCGACCCGAAAAAAAAACGACAGTGTTACCCCTTACGTTTTTTTTCATTTTCGGGCGAAAAATTTAGTTTCTCCAATCTTCTCAAAACTCTGGATTATGATAGAGGGCTGTGAGACTTTGACCTGAGTGCAAAAATGGAGGCTCTAGACCCTTCCAGAGCTGAGATATCGAAACTCAAAGTTTCGACCCGAAAAAAAAACGACAGTGTTACCCCTTACGTTTTTTTCATTTTCGGGCGAAAAATTGAGTTTCTCCAATCTTCTCAAAACTCTGGATTATGATAGAGGGCTGTGAGACTTTGACCTGAGTGCAAAAATGGAGGCTCTAGACCCTTCCAGAGCTGAGATATCGAAACTCAAAATTTCGACCCGAAAAAAAAACGACAGTGTTACCCCTTACGTTTTTTTTCATTTTCGGGCGAAAAATTGAGTTTCTCCAATCTTCTCAAAACTCTGGATTATGATAGAGGGCTGTGAGACTTTGACCTGAGTGCAAAAATGGAGGCTCTAGACCCTTCCAGAGCTGAGATATCGAAACTCAAAATTTCGACCCGAAAAAAAAACGACAGTGTTACCCCTTACGTTTTTTTTCATTTTTGGGCGAAAAATTGAGTTTCTCCAATCTTCTCAAAACTCTGGATTATGATAGAGGGCTGTGAGACTTTGACCTGAGTGCAAAAATGGAGGCTCTAGACCCTTCCAGAGCTGAGATATCGAAACTCAAAATTTCGACCCGAAAAAAAAACGACAGTGTTACCCCTTACGTTTTTTTTTCATTTTTGGGCGAAAAATTGAGTTTCTCCAATCTTCTCAAAACTCTGGATTATGATAGAGGGCTGTGAGACTTTGACCTGAGTGCAAAAATGGAGGCTCTAGACCCTTCCAGAGCTGAGATATCGAAACTCAAAATTTCGACCCGAAAAAAAAACGACAGTGTTACCCCTTACGTTTTTTTTCATTTTTGGGCGAAAAATTGAGTTTCTCCAATCTTCTCAAAACTCTGGATTATGATAGAGGGCTGTGAGACTTTGACCTGAGTGCAAAAATGGAGGCTCTAGACCCTTCCAGAGCTGAGATATCGAAACTCAAAATTTCGACCCGAAAAAAAAACGACAGTGTTACCCCTTACGTTTTTTTTTCATTTTTGGGCGAAAAATTGAGTTTCTCCAATCTTCTCAAAACTCTGGATTATGATAGAGGGCTGTGAGACTTTGACCTGAGTGCAAAAATGGAGGCTCTAGACCCTTCCAGAGCTGAGATATCGAAACTCAAAATTTCGACCCGAAAAAAAAACGACAGTGTTACCCCTTACGTTTTTTTTCATTTTCGGGCGAAAAATTGAGTTTCTCCAATCTTCTCAAAACTCTGGATTATGATAGAGGGCTGTGAGACTTTGACCTGAGTGCAAAAATGGAGGCTCTAGACCCTTCCAGAGCTGAGATATCGAAACTCAAAGTTTCGACCCGAAAAAAAAACGACAGTGTTACCCCTTACGTTTTTTTTCATTTTCGGGCGAAAAATTGAGTTTCTCCAATCTTCTCAAAACTCTGGATTATGATAGAGGGCTGTGAGACTTTGACCTGAGTGCAAAAATGGAGGCTCTAGACCCTTCCAGAGCTGAGATATCGAAACTCAAAGTTTCGACCCGAAAAAAAAACGACAGTGTTACCCCTTACGTTTTTTTTTCATTTTCGGGCGAAAAATTGAGTTTCTCCAATCTTCTCAAAACTCTGGATTATGATAGAGGGCTGTGAGACTTTGACCTGAGTGCAAAAATGGAGGCTCTAGACCCTTCCAGAGCTGAGATATCGAAACTCAAAGTTTCGACCCGAAAAAAAAACGACAGTGTTACCCCTTACGTTTTTTTCATTTTCGGGCGAAAAATTGAGTTTCTCCAATCTTCTCAAAACTCTGGATTATGATAGAGGGCTGTGAGACTTTGACCTGAGTGCAAAAATGGAGGCTCTAGACCCTTCCAGAGCTGAGATATCGAAACTCAAAATTTCGACCCGAAAAAAAAACGACAGTGTTACCCCTTACGTTTTTTTTCATTTTTGGGCGAAAAATTGAGTTTCTCCAATCTTCTCAAAACTCTGGATTATGATAGAGGGCTGTGAGACTTTGACCTGAGTGCAAAAATGGAGGCTCTAGACCCTTCCAGAGCTGAGATATCGAAACTCAAAATTTCGACCCGAAAAAAAAACGACAGTGTTACCCCTTACTTTTTTTTTCATTTTTGGGCGAAAAATTGATATTCTCCAATCTTCTCAAAACTCTGGATTATGATAGAGGGCTGTGAGACTTTGACCTGAGTGCAAAAATGGAGGCTCTAGACCCTTCCAGAGCTGAGATATCGAAACTCAAAATTTCGACCCGAAAAAAAAACGACAGTGTTACCCCTTACGTTTTTTTTCATTTTTGGGCGAAAAATTGAGTTTCTCCAATCTTCTCAAAACTCTGGATTATGATAGAGGGCTGTGAGACTTTGACCTGAGTGCAAAAATGGAGGCTCTAGACCCTTCCAGAGCTGAGATATCGAAACTCAAAATTTCGAGCCGAAAAAAAAACGACAGTGTTACCCCTTACGTTTTTTTTTCATTTTCGGGCGAAAAATTGAGTTTCTCCAATCTTCTCAAAACTCTGGATTATGATAGAGGGCTGTGAGACTTTGACCTGAGTGCAAAAATGGAGGCTCTAGACCCTTCCAGAGCTGAGATATCGAAACTCAAAATTTCGACCCGAAAAAAAAACGACAGTGTTACCCCTTACGTTTTTTTTCATTTTCGGGCGAAAAATTGAGTTTCTCCAATCTTCTCAAAACTCTGGATTATGATAGAGGGCTGTGAGACTTTGACCTGAGTGCAAAAATGGAGGCTCTAGACCCTTCCAGAGCTGAGATATCGAAACTCAAAATTTCGACCCGAAAAAAAAACGACAGTGTTACCCCTTACGTTTTTTTTCATTTTCGGGCGAAAAATTGAGTTTCTCCAATCTTCTCAAAACTCTGGATTATGATAGAGGGCTGTGAGACTTTGACCTGAGTGCAAAAATGGAGGCTCTAGACCCTTCCAGAGCTGAGATATCGAAACTCAAAATTTCGACCCGAAAAAAAAACGACAGTGTTACCCCTTACTTTTTTTTTTATTTTCGGGCGAAAAATTGAGTTTCTCCAATCTTCTCAAAACTCTGGATTATGATAGAGGGCTGTGAGACTTTGACCTGAGTGCAAAAATGGAGGCTCTAGACCCTTCCAGAGCTGAGATATCGAAACTCAAAATTTCGACCCGAAAAAAAAACGACAGTGTTACCCCTTACGTTTTTTTTCATTTTTGGGCGAAAAATTGAGTTTCTCCAATCTTCTCAAAACTCTGGATTATGATAGAGGGCTGTGAGACTTTGACCTGAGTGCAAAAATGGAGGCTCTAGACCCTTCCAGAGCTGAGATAACGAAACTCAAAATTTCGACCCGAAAAAAAAACGACAGTGTTACCCCTTACGTTTTTTTTCATTTTCGGGCGAAAAATTGAGTTTCTCCAATCTTCTCAAAACTCTGGATTATGATAGAGGGCTGTGAGACTTTGACCTGAGTGCAAAAATGGAGGCTCTAGACCCTTCCAGAGCTGAGATATCGAAACTCAAAGTTTCGACCCGAAAAAAAAACGACAGTGTTACCCCTTACGTTTTTTTTCATTTTCGGGCGAAAAATTGAGTTTCTCCAATCTTCTCAAAACTCTGGATTATGATAGAGGGCTGTGAGACTTTGACCTGAGTGCAAAAATGGAGGCTCTAGACCCTTCCAGAGCTGAGATATCGAAACTCAAAGTTTCGACCCGAAAAAAAAACGACAGTGTTACCCCTTACGTTTTTTTTCATTTTCGGGCGAAAAATTGAGTTTCTCCAATCTTCTCAAAACTCTGGATTATGATAGAGGGCTGTGAGACTTTGACCTGAGTGCAAAAATGGAGGCTCTAGACCCTTCCAGAGCTGAGATATCGAAACTCAAAGTTTCGACCCGAAAAAAAAACGACAGTGTTACCCCTTACGTTTTTTTTTTCATTTTCGGGCGAAAAATTGAGTTTCTCCAATCTTCTCAAAACTCTGGATTATGATAGAGGGCTGTGAGACTTTGACCTGAGTGCAAAAATGGAGGCTCTAGACCCTTCCAGAGCTGAGATATCGAAACTCAAAGTTTCGACCCGAAAAAAAAACGACAGTGTTACCCCTTACGTTTTTTTCATTTTCGGGCGAAAAATTGAGTTTCTCCAATCTTCTCAAAACTCTGGATTATGATAGAGGGCTGTGAGACTTTGACCTGAGTGCAAAAATGGAGGCTCTAGACCCTTCCAGAGCTGAGATATCGAAACTCAAAGTTTCGACCCGAAAAAAAAACGACAGTGTTACCCCTTACGTTTTTTTCATTTTCGGGCGAAAAATTGAGTTTCTCCAATCTTCTCAAAACTCTGGATTATGATAGAGGGCTGTGAGACTTTGACCTGAGTGCAAAAATGGAGGCTCTAGACCCTTCCAGAGCTGAGATATCGAAACTCAAAATTTCGACCCGAAAAAAAAACGACAGTGTTACCCCTTACGTTTTTTTTCATTTTTGGGCGAAAAATTGAGTTTCTCCAATCTTCTCAAAACTCTGGATTATGATAGAGGGCTGTGAGACTTTGACCTGAGTGCAAAAATGGAGGCTCTAGACCCTTCCAGAGCTGAGATATCGAAACTCAAAATTTCGACCCGAAAAAAAAACGACAGTGTTACCCTTTACGTTTTTTTTCATTTTCGGGCGAAAAATTGAGTTTCTCCAATCTTCTCAAAACTCTGGATTATGATAGAGGGCTGTGAGACTTTGACCTGAGTGCAAAAATGGAGGCTCTAGACCCTTCCAGAGCTGAGATATCGAAACTCAAAATTTCGACCCGAAAAAAAAACGACAGTGTTACCCCTTACGTTTTTTTTCATTTTCGGGCGAAAAATTGAGTTTCTCCAATCTTCTCAAAACTCTGGATTATGATAGAGGGCTGTGAGACTTTGACCTGAGTGCAAAAATGGAGGCTCTAGACCCTTCCAGAGCTGAGATATCGAAACTCAAAATTTCGACCCGAAAAAAAAACGACAGTGTTACCCCTTACGTTTTTTTTCATTTTCGGGCGAAAAATTGAGTTTCTCCAATCTTCTCAAAACTCTGGATTATGATAGAGGGCTGTGAGACTTTGACCTGAGTGCAAAAATGGAGGCTCTAGACCCTTCCAGAGCTGAGATATCGAAACTCAAAATTTCGACCCGAAAAAAAAAACGACAGTGTTACCCCTTACGTTTTTTTTCATTTTCGGGCGAAAAATTGAGTTTCTCCAATCTTCTCAAAACTCTGGATTATGATAGAGGGCTGTGAGACTTTGACCTGAGTGCAAAAATGGAGGCTCTAGACCCTTCCAGAGCTGAGATATCGAAACTCAAAATTTCGACCCGAAAAAAAAACGACAGTGTTACCCCTTACGTTTTTTTTCATTTTCGGGCGAAAAATTGAGTTTCTCCAATCTTCTCAAAACTCTGGATTATGATAGAGGGCTGTGAGACTTTGACCTGAGTGCAAAAATGGAGGCTCTAGACCCTTCCAGAGCTGAGATATCGAAACTCAAAGTTTCGACCCGAAAAAAAAAACGACAGTGTTACCCCTTACGTTTTTTTCATTTTCGGGCGAAAAATTGAGTTTCTCCAATCTTCTCAAAACTCTGCATTATGATAGAGGGCTGTGAGACTTTGACCTGAGTGCAAAAATGGAGGCTCTAGACCCTTCCAGAGCTGAGATATCGAAACTCAAAATTTCGACCCGAAAAAAAAACGACAGTGTTACCCCTTAAGTTTTTTTTCATTTTCGGGCGAAAAATTGAGTTTCTCCAATCTTCTCAAAACTCTGGATTATGATAGAGGGCTGTGAGACTTTGACCTGAGTGCAAAAATGGAGGCTCTAGACCCTTCCAGAGCTGAGATATCGAAACTCAAAATTTTGACCCGAAAAAAAAACGACAGTGTTACCCCTTACGTTTTTTTTCATTTTCGGGCGAAAAATTGAGTTTCTCCAATCTTCTCAAAACTCTGGATTATGATAGAGGGCTGTGAGACTTTGACCTGAGTGCAAAAATGGAGGCTCTAGACCCTTCCAGAGCTGAGATATCGAAACTCAAAGTTTCGACCCGAAAAAAAAACGACAGTGTTACCCCTTACGTTTTTTTTCATTTTCGGGCGAAAAATTGAGTTTCTCCAATCTTCTCAAAACTCTGGATTATGATAGAGGGCTGTGAGACTTTGACCTGAGTGCAAAAATGGAGGCTCTAGACCCTTCCAGAGCTGAGATATCGAAACTCAAAGTTTCGACCCGAAAAAAAAACGACAGTGTTACCCCTTACGTTTTTTTTTCATTTTCGGGCGAAAAATTGAGTTTCTCCAATCTTCTCAAAACTCTGGATTATGATAGAGGGCTGTGAGACTTTGACCTGAGTGCAAAAATGGAGGCTCTAGACCCTTCCAGAGCTGAGATATCGAAACTCAAAGTTTCGACCCGAAAAAAAAACGACAGTGTTACCCCTTACGTTTTTTTCATTTTCGGGCGAAAAATTGAGTTTCTCCAATCTTCTCAAAACTCTGGATTATGATAGAGGGCTGTGAGACTTTGACCTGAGTGCAAAAATGGAGGCTCTAGACCCTTCCAGAGCTGAGATATCGAAACTCAAAATTTCGACCCGAAAAAAAAACGACAGTGTTACCCCTTACGTTTTTTTTCATTTTCGGGCGAAAAATTGAGTTTCTCCAATCTTCTCAAAACTCTGGATTATGATAGAGGGCTGTGAGACTTTGACCTGAGTGCAAAAATGGAGGCTCTAGACCCTTCCAGAGCTGAGATATCGAAACTCAAAATTTCGACCCGAAAAAAAAACGACAGTGTTACCCCTTACGTTTTTTTTCATTTTTGGGCGAAAAATTGAGTTTCTCCAATCTTCTCAAAACTCTGGATTATGATAGAGGGCTGTGAGACTTTGACCTGAGTGCAAAAATGGAGGCTCTAGACCCTTCCAGAGCTGAGATATCGAAACTCAAAATTTCGACCCGAAAAAAAAACGACAGTGTTACCCCTTAAGTTTTTTTTCATTTTCGGGCGAAAAATTGAGTTTCTCCAATCTTCTCAAAACTCTGGATTATGATAGAGGGCTGTGAGACTTTGACCTGAGTGCAAAAATGGAGGCTCTAGACCCTTCCAGAGCTGAGATATCGAAACTCAAAATTTTGACCCGAAAAAAAAACGACAGTGTTACCCCTTACGTTTTTTTTCATTTTCGGGCGAAAAATTGAGTTTCTCCAATCTTCTCAAAACTCTGGATTATGATAGAGGGCTGTGAGACTTTGACCTGAGTGCAAAAATGGAGGCTCTAGACCCTTCCAGAGCTGAGATATCGAAACTCAAAGTTTCGACCCGAAAAAAAAAACGACAGTGTTACCCCTTACGTTTTTTTTCATTTTCGGGCGAAAAATTGAGTTTCTCCAATCTTCTCAAAACTCTGGATTATGATAGAGGGCTGTGAGACTTTGACCTGAGTGCAAAAATGGAGGCTCTAGACCCTTCCAGAGCTGAGATATCGAAACTCAAAGTTTCGACCCGAAAAAAAAACGACAGTGTTACCCCTTACGTTTTTTTTTCATTTTCGGGCGAAAAATTGAGTTTCTCCAATCTTCTCAAAACTCTGGATTATGATAGAGGGCTGTGAGACTTTGACCTGAGTGCAAAAATGGAGGCTCTAGACCCTTCCAGAGCTGAGATATCGAAACTCAAAGTTTCGACCCGAAAAAAAAACGACAGTGTTACCCCTTACGTTTTTTTCATTTTCGGGCGAAAAATTGAGTTTCTCCAATCTTCTCAAAACTCTGGATTATGATAGAGGGCTGTGAGACTTTGACCTGAGTGCAAAAATGGAGGCTCTAGACCCTTCCAGAGCTGAGATATCGAAACTCAAAATTTCGACCCGAAAAAAAAACGACAGTGTTACCCCTTACGTTTTTTTTCATTTTCGGGCGAAAAATTGAGTTTCTCCAATCTTCTCAAAACTCTGGATTATGATAGAGGGCTGTGAGACTTTGACCTGAGTGCAAAAATGGAGGCTCTAGACCCTTCCAGAGCTGAGATATCGAAACTCAAAATTTCGACCCGAAAAAAAAACGACAGTGTTACCCCTTACGTTTTTTTTCATTTTTGGGCGAAAAATTGAGTTTCTCCAATCTTCTCAAAACTCTGGATTATGATAGAGGGCTGTGAGACTTTGACCTGAGTGCAAAAATGGAGGCTCTAGACCCTTCCAGAGCTGAGATATCGAAACTCAAAATTTCGACCCGAAAAAAAAACGACAGTGTTACCCCTTACGTTTTTTTTTTCATTTTTGGGCGAAAAATTGAGTTTCTCCAATCTTCTCAAAACTTTGGATTATGATAGAGGGCTGTGAGACTTTGACCTGAGTGCAAAAATGGAGGCTCTAGACCCTTCCAGAGCTGAGATATCGAAACTCAAAATTTCGACCCGAAAAAAAAACGACAGTGTTACCCCTTACGTTTTTTTTCATTTTTGGGCGAAAAATTGAGTTTCTCCAATCTTCTCAAAACTCTGGATTATGATAGAGGGCTGTGAGACTTTGACCTGAGTGCAAAAATGGAGGCTCTAGACCCTTCCAGAGCTGAGATATCGAAACTCAAAATTTCGACCCGAAAAAAAAACGACAGTGTTACCCCTTACGTTTTTTTTCATTTTTGGGCGAAAAATTGAGTTTCTCCAATCTTCTCAAAACTCTGGATTATGATAGAGGGCTGTGAGACTTTGACCTGAGTGCAAAAATGGAGGCTCTAGACCCTTCCAGAGCTGAGATATCGAAACTCAAAATTTCGACCCGAAAAAAAAACGACAGTGTTACCCCTTACGTTTTTTTTCATTTTCGGGCGAAAAATTGAGTTTCTCCAATCTTCTCAAAACTCTGGATTATGATAGAGGGCTGTGAGACTTTGACCTGAGTGCAAAAATGGAGGCTCTAGACCCTTCCAGAGCTGAGATATCGAAACTCAAAGTTTCGACCCGAAAAAAAAACGACAGTGTTACCCCTTACGTTTTTTTTCATTTTCGGGCGAAAAATTGAGTTTCTCCAATCTTCTCAAAACTCTGGATTATGATAGAGGGCTGTGAGACTTTGACCTGAGTGCAAAAATGGAGGCTCTAGACCCTTCCAGAGCTGAGATATCGAAACTCAAAGTTTCGACCCGAAAAAAAAACGACAGTGTTACCCCTTACGTTTTTTTTCATTTTCGGGCGAAAAATTGAGTTTCTCCAATCTTCTCAAAACTCTGGATTATGATAGAGGGCTGTGAGACTTTGACCTGAGTGCAAAAATGGAGGCTCTAGACCCTTCCAGAGCTGAGATATCGAAACTCAAAGTTTCGACCCGAAAAAAAAACGACAGTGTTACCCCTTACGTTTTTTTTTCATTTTCGGGCGAAAAATTGAGTTTCTCCAATCTTCTCAAAACTCTGGATTATGATAGAGGGCTGTGAGACTTTGACCTGAGTGCAAAAATGGAGGCTCTAGACCCTTCCAGAGCTGAGATATCGAAACTCAAAATTTCGACCCGAAAAAAAAACGACAGTGTTACCCCTTTCGGGGTTTTTTTCGAGTGAAAAATTAAGTTTCTCCAATCTTTTCAAAACTCTGGATTCTGATAGAGGGCCATGAGACTTTCACTTGAGTGCAAAAATGGAGGCTCTAGACCCTTCCAGAGCTGAGATATAAAAATTCAAAATTTCGACCCGAAAAAAAAAACCCGACAGGGTTACCCCTTTCATTGTTTTTTTTTTCGGTCGAAAAATTAAGTTTCTCCAATCTTCTCAAAACTCTGGATTCTGATAGAGGGCTGTGAGACTTTGACCTGAGTGCAAAAATGGAGGCTCTAGACCCTTCCAGAGCTGAGATATCGAAATTCAAAATTTCGACCCGAAAAAAAAAACGACAGTGTTACCCCTTTCGTTTTTTTTTTCGTTTTCGGGCGAAAAATTAAGTTTCTCCAATCTTCTCAAGACTCTGGATTCTGATAGAGGGCCACGAGCCTTTGACCTGAGTGCAAAAATGGAGGCTTTAGACCCTTCCAGAGCTGAGATATCGAAACTCAAAATTTCGACCCGAAAAAAAACAAAAGAGGTACCACTGTCGTTTTTTTGGGGGGTCGAAATTTTGAGTTTCTCTGATCTTCTTGAAACTCTGGATTATGATAGAGGGCCACGAGACTTTGACCTGAGTGCAAAAATGGAGGCTCTAGACCCTTCCAGAGCTGAGATATCGAAATTCAAAATTTCGACCTGAAAAAAAAAATGACAGTGTTACCCCTTTCGTTTTTTTTTTGCACCGCAACTAACAGCATTGCACCGCAACTAACGTTTATCAATGGTTTTACCAGTTTTAACATTCAAGCAATGTTAAACCATCCCGTGCTTGCGCACTCTCTGAGATGTCTTTTACTGCGTGCACATACAGTAAAGCCTAAATCCGCGCTCGTCCGCCAACCCACGTCCGTTTGCCTACAGCCCAAGGACAGAATGGACCTTTTTTTCGGCCTTGGACTAGCTAGAGTTACTGGAAATCGAAATACAGTGACTTGCTGGCAACCGTCCTGCCAGTACTGTAAAAGTACAAGAAAACACAGGATGCACACAGGAAATGACTCTAACATGAATGCATTGATTGATTCCTAGGTTCATTTTGTTATGATTAAACAAATGTGCAATATAAAGGAAAAACCTTAGGATTAAAGTTGTAATGTTAAAATGTTCAAGTTTTTGTTCTTAAAGGAGCAATGTGTGATTTTTAGCGACATCTAGTGGTTCGGTTGCGAGTTTGCACCAGGTTTGCACTAAGGGCTCAGCCCACTGCTCACCCCTCACTTTCGAAGAAGCTACGGTTGCTAAAACGAGACAAACATCTCGTCGGCTGAGACAGCAGAGAATAGCCAGAGTACTGTTTACAAAGCCATAGTCAGGTGAGGATCAAGGGTTTTAATATATAATTTAATATAATAATAGTAATCAGCTGATTGTCTCACAAACGTAACCAGCAGCACATTTCTCCACACATACTGTATCAAACCCATAATACAGCGAGGGAGCAGCTATATATTTTTTCTAACAGGGTAGTGATAGTTTAACTGGCTAATATGAGCTGTTGCTGTGGCTGAGCTGGGACGCGTCGGCATCGCATGAGTCCAAAGGTCGGAAGTGCGCGCGCTGTTACAATCATGTCATCTCCGCATCCCATAGATACTATTTACTACACACAATAGGCTTTTTTCTCTGATTTTGAAAACTCTTCGTGATCGACTTTAGTGATCTAAAAGTCTCTATCGACGGGCTAGTGATTCCTGTAACGTACTGTTTTACGGTCAATGACATGAATACTAATCATCAGCTGTCTCACGAACGTAACAGCACATCTATCCCCAACATAACAAACCCATAACACAGCGAGGGAGAACTAAGTTACATGAAACAATCCCAACTACATATTTTACACCACTCACAAGGGAAAAGTCACTACTCACGGAGTGTAAGGCTAGCTTCCAGCTTTCCGCTACTTATCTTTCAAGGTAGTGATGAAACGCGTTCTGTAGCGCTGTTTGTTCGCGTTCGGCTACGGTAGGAATATGACGTCACAACATGGCGACCTTCATAGAAGGGGATTCCTGCGGTTATGGAGCTATTAATGTCTCATTCTAAGGTAATACAAACATTATGGTTAATTAAGTAAGTTCTTTATGGATGTCATATTGCATTTCTGTTAATAGATACTCAACTTTTTTACACATTGCACCTTTAAATAAGCAAAATGCACACAGAAAATGACTCTAATATTGATTGATTCGAATATATTTAGTTTGTTATAAACAATGTGCAATCTGTAAAACAAAAACCTCAAAACTATAGTTGAAATGGTATACTGCTGTAATTTTTTGACCTTGAGAAAAAGCTTAAAGTATAGACCAACAAATTTTATGTTTATTAATTTATTTCATGTTGGTACATTTTTGGGAAGTACACCTGTTTTGACCAGATGTCCATTGGAATGGACAAAAAAAATCACAATGAAAGTAATTATTTAAAAAGTAATTATTATTTTTCATTTATAGAAACCTCATGAGCTGGGAAAATATACTTATGTTTTTCAGAAACTTGAAACACAATTCAGGTCTGAGGGGGTTAAGGGAACAAAAGCATATTCTATATGTTTTACCGTTTGACAACACTATCCATTTCCACGTCTGCCGTGAACCTCCACCAATGAGGAAATTGAAAAATTGCATTTCACAGTTTCGCTTACTGACGTTTGCCGTTCTGCAGCAATGTCACACAATCCCTGCATAATCACACGAGTTCACCTCGATTGCACTTATAAAGCCAAACATCTGCAGGCCTGAGGACATTATTCACCTGAGACCAACACACTCCAGCCCGTGCTGTCGCTTTAATATGTGAAATGCGACAAGCGGTTTGTGTAGAAACACAGATGTCCCTTAAACACCGGTTATAGAGCGCATGAGATCAGAATTTCACATGTCTGGAGCTTATTTATATGCGAGTGCAAACAAACAAGCAAACAATCTTATGCAAATAAATTAAAAAATGTCAAACAAATAAAAGTTCTTTAAATTAAAATTTCTCTTCCAGCATTACACATTATATACATCATCTTGTTTGCAATATGTATATATTGCTATTGATACGTGAGGTATGCTCTCTTGTTGGTTTTTTTCTCTGTTGTTTGTTGTAAATGTTTATATGTTCGTGTTCTTAATATGTTATACATGTGTGTTTGTATTATGCACGCATCTATGGTGGAAACAAATTTCCTCTCAAGGACAAATAAATCATATATATATATATATATTCGGTTAGTGTAATCCATACAAAAGAGATGCGTGCCACAGAACAACGAATAAACTCAATATTTATTAAACAGAGAACTCATTGAGTTTGAAACTCAATTAGAAACCACGGAAACAAACAAGGAACGAGGACTCGGGCAAGGAAAAGGGAAAAGTAAACATGGATGGATGGATGGATACTGTAGATAGATGGATGCATGGATGGATGGATTATGGATGGAGACTAGATACCTGGATGGATGGAGACTGTAGATGGATGGATGGATGGAGACTGTAGATAGATGGATGGATGGTTGGATGGAGACTGTAGATGGATGGATGGATGGAGACTGTAGATAGATGGTTGGATGGATGGATGGATGGATGGTTGGATGGATGGATACTGTAGATGGATGGATGGATGGAGACTGTAGATAGATGGTTGGATGGATGGAGACTAGATAGATGGATGGATGGATGGATGGATACTGTGGATGGATGGTTGGATGGATGGATGGATGGATACTGTAGATGGATGGATGGATGGAGACTGTAGATAGATGGTTGGATGGATGGATGGATGGATGGATGGATAGATGTATGTATGTATGTATGCACATATGGATGGATGGATACTGTAGATAGATAGATAGATAGATAGATAGATAGATAGATAGATAGATAGATAGATAGATAGATAGATAGATAGATAGATAGATAGATAGATAGATAGATAGATAGATAGATAATACATAAAAATATTAATTTATTTATTAAATAATAAGTAAATAAACAAATAAATAGATATAAATCTTTAAATTTAAACTTTCTGTCCCAAAAAAAAATCTTCAGATTGAGAAACTATTTTACTGTAAATCAGGAATATCAACCAAAGAGAGTGACGAGATTAGACGGCCAACACGTCAACACACGCGAGTGTTTGCAGCCTCATCAACGACTGAGAAGTCCGTCATACAGTAATATCTATAATCATAACGTTTACATGTCGCACATTCAAGATCTGAGGCGGATCAGACAGAACACGGGCCGCTGTGGGCAGGACATGAACTCATGGAAACTGGACCGCCTGCGATCCCGAGACAGTATCGAGGAGGTTTCGGAGAACCTTTCTTCCACTGCTGGCTTTTGCTTTCCCAGAATATGTCAATCGTCATTAACAGCGGATGAGAGCCTGAAACCGGCTGCAGTCTCTGGTGCAAAACTGTGAAAGATTTCTATCATCGGAGAGGGATCTCTTCATTTAACCAGGAGCCAAGCACAGGGGGAGAATGATAGCGCCACCAACTGGTCAGAAAATATACATCTATATATATATATAAAAATGGCGTTTTCTTGTTCGCACGGGCATATACAAACGTGTTTTTGTTTTTTTAAATCTAGAAATCTTTTTTTAATGTAACCAGGTTGTTTATCGATTTTATTTCTAATCAAAACCAGATTTCTATTTCTTGGCCTCTGCTTTTGGTACTTGTTTTGAAGATTTGAATTCCTTCAGATTCAAAACACAGATTTAGATTGCAAGATTAAGGAGATAAGTCTCGTAAAGCAGCCTCACGAAAGACACTTTTTGTTCTTTGCGTTTGGCCTAATTAGGATGTTACCTTGAGAAAATGATTTATTTCGTCCAAGGAATGCAGACGTATAAATCAAGGACCAGGACATCTAATGGTATTCATAAAAGTCCCTGGCAGAACGTTTTATCTGAGTATGTGGTTGTTTTCCCCCAGCCATAATTCTTTCGCTCAAAGCAAAAAAAAACGTTCCTCGGCTCCATTGAGTCATCAAATAACAGGCGTCTGTAAAGCAAGACTCGGTCTTCCCGAAGCCAGCGTATATGGACAATAGATCCAGCTCTCCGTGTGTTCAACTGCAGCCATTCCCCTCATCAATCCTGTGATTTATAACACCGAAAGGTTAGATGGTGTCTTTCCACGGTTTTTAAATGAATGGCTCACTTTGCAATTAAATCTTTCTCTCCTTCTCTTCCTGTGCACTTTTCCATGAATCGAGAGGGAGGCCTGGAACGCTCCCAGTGTCGAAGGCGAAGAGAACGAATGTATTTTCATTGGCACTGAAGCTGTCCAGCTGAAATTAACCGTGTATGAAATGTGCTGAATATTACGGATGGCATCCGGGCCAAGAAAGACAGTTGGTCTCAAACCCCAGACCGCGCTCGCGTCGGTATCTCTCACAACCAGTCTAACTTTGTCCCGCCGGCCCACGCCAGAACCTCCAGCTTGCTGAATCATTCCTCTAATGAGATGAGACGGGAGACTCCGGGTCAGCCGTGATCCCGATCCCAGACAAAGGCTCTGGACGTTCAGCTTTTGAGCTCTGTTTCTTCCATTTGTGCATTTTCTGTTCTGCTCCGTTGAACAAATACAAGCACGTCCATGCAAACATCAGGGCTTGTTGGACATACGATAACGCTCTAAAGTTTGGGGTCAGACAACTACATTATTATGTTTATTCAGCAAAGTTGGCAATAAAGACTTTAGTTAAATGTATAAATGCTGTTTATTTGAACTTTTTGTCCATCAAAGAATCCTAAAAAGAATCTGATTTCTACAAAAATATGTTTTCAATATTGATAATAATCATAAATGTGTCTTGAGCATCAGATCCTCATATTAGAGTGATTTCTGGAGGATCATGTGACACTGAAGACTGGAATAATGATGCTGGAAATCACAGGAATAAATTATACTTTACTATATATTCACATAGAAAATTGTTATTTTAAATTGTAATAATATTTAATAATTTTGATTGTATTTTTGATCATATGAATGTAGCCTTGGTGTACTATGGAAGCTTGTTTTATGCCACAGAAGAAAAAATTTAATTGAAAGAATTGCGTAATATAAATTCAGAATTGTGAGATATAAACTGACTTGTTTCTCCGAATTGCATGTTTATCTCCCAATTTATAACACGCAATTGGGAGATACGAAGTCAGAATTGTATAAAATAGTCACAAATGTGTGTTATAAAGTCAGAATTATGAGATATAAACTTATTTTTTATAAAACATATTTTTTTCCTTAGAATTGTGAGTTTATATCTCACAAGATAAAAAAAAAAAGTCGCAAAAAAAAACCAAGTGAGCTGAAGAGACTTGAATGGAAGTGTGTGTGATTTTTTATTTATTTTTTTGTCAGTTTTCTGGAACAGAAAATGATGCAAATGGGCCTTGAAACAAGCTGACATGACGCTTAAACATGAATACTTCCGCTTTAAGAGTGAACCGAACTTACGTCGGGCTTCAGAAAGAAAGTACACTCTCCTTATGAGACTTTTCATTAAGAACATGATCCGGTTCGCATGTCTGTCCTTCACTGGGATCTTTGAGGGTCAGAACAGCCTGAATTGATGTTCTGACCTTGAAGTCAGCATTAATATCGCTTGCTTTGATGCCGTGACTTTCAGCCCTGCTGTAATGACGAGACGAGAGGATTATAAGCGTTCGGAAAATCTTAATTCTTTCGTAATTATCTTTTGGCCCGAAACCGTCGACAGTATGGTTTCCTTTAGGACTCATTATTTCCACCGCACTGAAGTGATCTACAGAAGGGGTTTGGCGTTAAAATTGATGGAGGGAAGCCAAAACCTCCAGCGCGAGGAATGAGAGAGTGGAAGGAGCTCTTCAGGAAAACCTTTAAAAGTTCAGTATAGCGAACCGAAGCGACGATACGTTGTGATATTTTGGAATAGAAATGTCTCCAGCGGTGGGGAAACAAAAGAGACGCTGTGTGCAAGCTTGTTTGGAGGACATCTATTGAAACTTTACATTTATTTATGTAAAAAAAAAAATCAATTAATTGAATCAGTTCATCTGGATGATTCACGTCAGTGAACAGATTCACTGATTCAGTTCCATTCAATCATTATAGCAAATGTTTAATTAAAAGCTTATATGCTTTACCATGCATTCGACAAAGACAAATTTGGCTGTATTCTAGTTGATTTAGTTTTTAAATTAGTTAGTTTAACTTAATGCTGTCAGTGAATCAGTTCATTTGCAATGTTAATGTCAATGAATCGCTTCACTGATGCAATATGCATGTAGTCTACACTCTAAACGATGCTGGGTTGTTTTAACCCAAATTTGGGTCAAATATGGACAAACCCAAATGTTGGGTTAAAGTAATTTAACATTTCAACTTTCACTTTCAACTTTTTTTTTATTACATTTTTAACCCAATTTTTGTCCAGGTTTGTCCATATTTGACCCAAATTTGGGTTGAAATAACCCAGCATTTATTAGAGTGTTGTTTTAGGTTTTTAGTTTGTTTTAAGTTTGTTTAATTGGTAACACTTTACAATAAGGTTCATTATTTAACTTGAACTAAAATGAACTAATAATGAACAATAGCTCAACATTTTTTAATCTTACACTCTAAACAATGCTGGGTTGTTTGAACCCAAATTTGGGTCAAATATGGACAAACCCAAATGTTGGGTTAAAAATTCAATTTCAAAATGTAACCCAACTTCAACTTTGACTTTCAACTGTAAATTTTTTAATTGCATTTTTAACCCAACATTTGGGTTTGTCCATATTTGACCCAAATTTGGGTTCAAACAGCCTAGCATTTTTTAGAGTGTAGTTAATATTAATTTTGACATTTACTAATACGTTATTTAAATCAAATGTTTAACATTAGTTAATGCACTGTGAACTAACATGAACAACGTTTTTATTTTAATGAACTAACATTGACAAAGATTAATAAATGAAGAGTTCAGATGCAAAAGCCTCTAAATGCCATTTGAAATTTTCTTTTTTAATGATGATTTTTATCAAACTTGTATATTTAAGTTCAGTAATTTCACTTAAATGGCTATGATAATTACCTATTAATTGTTATTTAAGTGAAATTACTGAACTTAAATATACAAGTTTGATCAAAATCATCATCAAAGAAGAAAATTTCAAATGGCATTTAGAGGCTTTTGCATCTGAACTCTTCAAATATTGCGTATTGTTATTCACGATAATACATTAACTAATGCTAATGAACCTTATTTTATAGTGTAACCGTTCACGTTTAATGCCGTCACGATTTTTCATTCAAAAGCCTTCCTTCAGATAGTATGTTTATACTTAAATAAATAATTAAAAGTTTAAAAGTTATTGTCTTTTTAAGTAGCTTCAAAACACTGAAGTGCTTTTTGTTCGTAACATCCCACAGCTAACAAGTTTTAAATACTAATTATAAGCAGTTTGTTACTGTCCTTTCAAAGTAGCTGGTAGAAAACAGCTGGTAAACAATATTAAAGCTTGGTTTGTAATGAGTTGCAGGTTGTTTTCCTGAGTGTGTTTGTCAGGTCTGAAGCCGAGGTAGATAATGAAGCATGTGTGAGATGAAGCGCTATGCAGATTTCTGTGGCTCTCTGCGAGATGGTGAGGAGGACGCTGGCAGAAAGCGGCACAGCCCGCTCTGTTCTCCTGCCACACCGTGAGAAACACACTCTGCTGTGACACTCAGATGTGGAAACCAGACAGCAGAAGATCTAGAACTTCATATCACACATTTCACATGTATTGATGATAAACGTGACCTGCAAAACACTATAGGGTTGTGCAAAACTTTATTTTAAAGGGTTAGTTCACCCAAAAATGAAAATGACTCTCAGGCCCGTCAGACCTCGTTCATTTTCAGGACACAATTTAAGATATTTTAGATTTAGTCCGAGAGCTTTCTGTTCCTCCATTGGACATGTGTGTACGGTATACTGTCCTTGTCCAGAAAGGAAATAAAGACATCATCAAAGTAGTTTTAAAAAATCCTGCGGCGCGGTAGACGCGAATACGCCTCATTCGCGCGTAAAGTTTGCACGAAAGGTGCGAATTGAGCGTCTGGCACGTTAGGTGCGATACGCGCGAATGATTTAGTTAGTGCTGTTTGTGCATTCACGCGTTTGACGCAAATTCACGCCTGCCGCCCGAGTTGAAAAATCTGAACGTTGGCGTCAAATCAAATATTTTATCACTTAAAACTTTATTTCAATATATACGAGACATGTTCATTTTGTATTGAATGTTATTTATTCCATATCTAGATTATATGAAATATTACAACCCGATCTCACGACCAAGTCGTACGAATTCGCCGAATGATTAAAAAGTGGCTAATTCGTAACAATTCATATGACCTCACTCGTACGAATTAATACGATTTTGCTAAATCGTACATATTTTACGAATTGGCCCATTCGTATGAATTCGTTTAGACAAATCGTACGAATTAGTACGAGTGAGGTCGTACAAATTAGTACGAATTAGACACTTTTTAATCATGCGTCGAATTCGTACGAATTGGTCGTGCGATAGTGTTGAATATTAATACAATGTAAAGACAACCAACATGCGTGCATAAATTCATGTCTGGACGTGAGCAAGAAAATCTTAATAACTTTTGGAGGCTGGCTCTATTTATCATCAAAACAAAAATAAGTACGGCGACAATGATCCCCACGCCGCTGTTCTGCTCTCCAGAGCAAATACAGAGCGGTGACTCTCTCGATGAATGCACGATCAACATAAAAAAGATGGCCGCCAACGGGTTTCGATTCTGGCGCATAAATTTCGCAACAAACTTTTGTTTTTACACGCATCAGTTTTGACACTTTTGACGCGCGAATTAACACAAAGTGGCCATGCGTCAAACAAGACGCGAATTTGACGCGCTATTCGCGTCTGGTGTGAACGTACAGTAACAGGGAAGTATGCCATTTTCAAATGCAGGCCATGTCTGTTAGTAAAGCAACTTGTCTCTATTTACTGATAGAACGAGACACGCACGGGCGAATGCAATGTCCTGCAAAAACCATACCGAACGCTCTAAAATATGAACATTTATAATAGGCTTTACCATAGTACAAAACATGGATTGAAAGAACGATTGATCTATTGACTCAAACTTTGTTAATTTTGAACCCAAAAAAAACCTACATAGTGTACCTTTAAATAAGATAAACATTGAGCTATAGGAACGTAATAATTTGTAGCATAAACACAAATTTTACGTAAATTAGTTTTTTTTAACCATGCATGTATTTGAAGTCCCCCTGTGGTGAAAATCCAGTTTTAAATGTTGTTTACGCTTTAAAGGGACTCTGTGTAGGAAATACCCCCATCTAGTGGTTAAATAGTATTTTGCATTCAAACGAATTTTGCTCTCCAGCGCCTCGCTTTTTCAAGTGCGTATTGCATCTACGGTTGCCGTTATGTACCAAAAATGCTATGACAGGATGTCTTGTAGTAACACTTCATCGAGTTTTTCTCCGGGTGAACAGGTTTGTAACTTAAAAAAAACCAGCAACTTATGTGTTAACTTATGTGTAGTACAATTTATGTGTCTAGCTGTATAAATTAATTTTAATTCTCTGTACAATCTTATCCACATAGCAAAATCACAATTTTAGCTAATTGATCATATATATAAAAAGAAAGCTATAGAAAATCTTACAGAGAGCAATATTTTCTTCAATATTTTCTTACAATCATTATCTCTATATTCTTACTGAATTTATAGGTTATAAAGAATTAACTTACAAACCTTGTTTTTAGCACCTTCCTTCACAATAGCTGCGAGTAAAGTAGTCAATAGCTGCTATTCATCAAAGACCTTGTTTAACTTTTTTACCTATAAATGTTATACTGTCTATATATTAAAGTAGGCTACACAACCAAGCAATGACAAAAAAATTAAGTCAGACTGTAACATTGACTAACCTGTCGAGGAGAAAGCAGGCAACTTCAGCGTCTCTTCTGAAATCTTTCTGCTGCATTAGCTCTTTCCACGGTTGAAAACGCTATCCCGATATTTAAGGCCATTGCACACTGAGTACGAAAATTTCGTATGCGTATTTTCCTGTACGTCAGCCTAAAAATTCGTCACGCATAGAAACCTTGCACACCGAGTCCGTTGCGTATTTATTAAACCTTTGCGGGGAAAAAACGCAAAAATACCAAATGGATTCGTCAAGCAGTGAGGAT
Source organism: Pimephales promelas (assembly GCF_988280905.1). NCBI lineage: Eukaryota > Metazoa > Chordata > Actinopteri > Cypriniformes > Leuciscidae > Pimephales > Pimephales promelas. The sequence goes on along the minus strand of NC_142782.1, from coordinate 34,521,357 downwards.
GATTTTTGCCCTCTCTCATATTGAAAAGAGAAGAAATAGAAAATATCCATCCAATCCTGAAATTGCGCCGAGAGGAAGGAGTTCATTATCAAGAAGTTGCGAATTTATCCTGAGCGATTCAACATTTACCTCAGAATGTCAGTGGGACAGTTTGATGCTTTGCTAGCGATTCTGGAGCCACATATTAAAAACAAGACCACCAATTTCCGTGAACCAATCGATTCTGAACGGAGACTGGCAGTGTGTCTGGTATGGACCAGGTATATGGACACGCACAAACACACACACACCCGCGCGCGGCCCTGTGGAAGCGCTGGGCAGACAGAACAGCTAGGCTGTTATTGTGTATGTATTGTGTATATTGTGCCCAAATAATACATTAGTTATAGAATAGGCTACTCAATCACGCTTTATTCGATCCTAAATTTCAATCTGATTGAAAGGGGAAGTTTATTAATTTCATAATCCAATATAGAGAAGAGAACATAAACACTTGATCGAATTGAAAACCGAAACTGAAAGCACGCGCATAATGTTCAATGATTTGAGGACGAGCTCCCCCCGGCCCTGAATTGTCAAAAGACCTCTCAAAATGCTGGCTCTGGATGCGAAAAACGCAGAAAATCGAACCATATCCGATTAATTTTAAAACGGAAAAATGAATGACCTTGTTTTTTGCAATCTCCGGTCACGTTTCCTTTTTCGTTCAAGTCTGGTCTTTTTTTGCGAGGAGGATGCATTCTCCTGTGAGTGACTCGGCATATGGTCCGCAATTACAAATAATAGAGCAAAAGAGCAATCAGCAATCATAGGAGTGCCGTTTAAACTTGCAGGGAATGCGCCTCTCAATGTGACGTGACGATGGCTCTGAGTCTGAACGAAAACGCGTTGTGGAAACGCGTTTGGCTGGTACTTTTTGACCCTCTCTGCTATTATAGTTTTCAAGATGGCGGAACGGACATGGAAGCCTCCGTGAACCTACCCGTCCCATGTACATAAAGATAATAAATTCTTCATTTACGAGGATAAGTCAGATAATTTGCAGAGGTATTTGTACACCATTGAGGACATATTTATGAATAAAAATATTGATTTCAGATAATAAAATACCTAAAAATCTACACAGAGTCCCTTTAAGACACACCATGTGTAAGTTGATAAGTGGACAGCATTGCTGAGTATTTCCTCTTTAAAACTGCAGCAAAAACACACTTTGAAATCGCTGGTGTTTCTGACGTCACAAACCACCTATCAAGTAACACAAGTAACCAATCAGATCAACGTGTGATCGATCTCTGAGTGAGTGGGGGCGGGGCTCATTTGCATATTCATAGAACCGTGCACACTAAATGAGGCAAGGGGGTCGAGTTACATTCAAGATATTTTAAGGCATGAAGATTTTTTTTCAAGGAAAAAAGTTTAAATATGTCATTTTAGTGATCAAAGATGAGTTTTAAGGGATTACAGGGGGACTTTTAAGTATTTCTAGTGTAACATCATGGTAACCACACACAAAACCCTTTTCAGAAAATAAAAGTCTTGACATTAAATTGCACTTAATTTTAATTTAATTTAAGACTGCATAAAAAAAAATAAAAACATATTTGTTTTAGAGATGTGTCCAAGAAGAACTGCAAAAAAAGCATAGCTCTGAAAAGACTAATTCGTTCTCATGTTCAGCTTTTAGTTTTCTGAAATATTGTGTATTTTGGAATCACTCACTCTTGTCTGGAAAGCCAAACCTCTCTCGTCTGGCAGCATCTCGGGACGGTTTTCAGACTCATATTTCCCCAAGAATGCTCTGTGGCTGCCATGAACTGACGAGAAAAGCCAACGTTAACGTCAAAAATCAACGTCAAAGGATCAAACGAATCATAACATTTTAAGTTCAGACTCAAAGTGTGACATTAGATGAATGTATTTGTGATAATAGCCTGTGTGATTCTGCAGCATGATTGGACAATATACTCACAATCAGCGTGTTCATATTAACACGGCGAAATCCAATTTATCGAGATGATTTGCATGTCCCTCAGACTGGCCATCTCATCTTCGGCTTATTATGTTGTGTGATATCAGATGCAGGACCATTCAAATGAGCCTCTAAATATCATATGTGAGGTAACAGCAGAAAAAGAGAGCAATCAGTGAATGCGGCGACGCGCGGACTGAAGGATCCTCTCCAGACCAGGACAACAAAGACGGGATTGTTTGCTGAGAGAGTGGAAACAAACCATGACAACCGTGAGAGACGCTGAAGGGTTTTCACCCACCGCACGCTTCAGACATTACCTTATCCCAGACCCTCTATGACTGTAATACTTTGATAAACATTACTCAATAAAGACAAACACTGTAAATGCACATTCAGTCAAAGTTGTGAGTGAAATCAAATCTGTTAGACTGTGACAGATTGAACTATGATCAGATTCATAGAAATCAGAGTGTGAAAACTGATGTAAAATCAATCAAAAGTCGCTTTTCTCCCTTCAGGGTCAGTGCACAGAAGTCATTGTACGTTATCTTGGTAGAGAAGAAAGTGTTGACCTACTTGCCAAGTGTGAATCCACACTGATTCCTGAATATCAGTTGAATTTGTTTGTATGTATGCATGTATGCACGCATGTATGCACATATGTATGTATGTTTGTATGCACGCATGTATGCACATATGTATGTATGTATAAGTCTATTTATGTATGCATGTATTTATTTATGTATGCATGTATGTATGTATGTCTCCACGTATTTATGTGTGTATGCACGTATGCATGTATGTGTGAATCCACACTGATTCCTGAATATCAGTTGAATTTGTTTGTATGCATGCATGTATGCACGTATGTATGTATGCATGTATGTATGTATGTATGTGTGTATATATTTTTATGTCTGCATGTATTTATTTATGTATGCATGTATGTATGTCTCCAAGTATGTATGCATGTATGCACGTATGTATGTATGTATGCATGTTTCTATGGCTCCACGTATTTATGTATGTATGCATTTATGCACGTATGTATGTCTGCATGTATGTATGCACGTATGTATGCATGTATGTATGCACGTATGTATGTATGTGTGTATATATATATATATATATATATATATATGCATGTATTTATGTATGTATGCATGTATGTATGTATGTCTCCACGTATGTATGCACGTATTTATGTATGTATGCATGTATGTATGCATGTATTTATGTATGTATGCATGTATGTATGTATGTCTCCACGTATGTATGCACGTATTTATGTATGTATGCACGTATGTATGCATGTATGTATTTATGTATGCATGTATGTATGCACGTATGTATGTATGCGTGTATATATATATATATATATATGCATGTATGTATGTATGTATGTATGTCTCCACGTATGCATGTCTACATGTATGCACGTATGTATGTATGTATGCATGCATGTATGTGTGTGTGTATATATATATATATATATATATATATATATGCATGTATTTATGTATGTATGTATGTATGTCTGTCTCCACGTATGTATGTCTACATGTATGTATGCACGTATTTATGTATGCATGCATGTATGTCTGCATGCATGTATACACTCATGTATGTTTGTATGCATGCATGTATGTATGCACATATTTATGTATGCATGTATGTATGCACGTATGTATGTCTGCATGTTTGTATATATACACACACGTTTGTATGGATGTATGTATGTATGCATGTATTTATGTATGCACGTATGAATGCATGCATGTATGTATGTCTGTATGCATGTATGTATACACGTATGTATGTCTCTATGTCTGCATGTATGTATGTATGTATGTTTGCATGTATGGATATAATGACCGACAGGCAGACAGACAGATGGATGGATGGATGGATGGATGGATGGATGGATGGATGGATGGATCTGCTAAGAGCTTCAGACGCACCATGAATCTGAGAGAGCAAGTTTATCTAGAGAGATTAATAGCATTATGTTTATCATTTTTCAATCATCATTTTAAATATCCGCACAGTAATAATTACACTAATGTTTGATTATACTGATGATACACATTTTTGCAGATGTCTATAATTACCTTTTAAATAAGGACTGTGTAAACGAATCTAATGACACAAGTCGTTCGTTTAAAGCGAGCCGCAAGAGTTTGGCAACTTGATTTCATTCCAGTCTCACAAGCAAGAGGAAAAATGTTTTAAATCAGCCGCTGAAATATGAAGCGTTCAGTAAAACCTCTGTGCTGCAGATGATGAGAACGCACAGATGGAAAATTCCTTGTGACAAAGATTCTGTGTTGAATTAGATGATAGAGTTTAGCAGAGAAAAACAAACCAACTTCTAATGAAACGCTCATATTCCAGTTATCGAAGGAACAAAGACAAACAAAAAGTGATTTATGCCTTTTTTTTTTCATTAAAAAAAATTGAAAGTAATTTTATCAGCATCAAATTATAACTGTGGAAAAGTGTTCCTTAATTACATTGAAACATGTTGATGCAAATATGAGTACAGCGGTTGGAAATTGCTGTTTTGCTTTCCATTGTCACGATTTAAAAGGAGCGAAACAAATCATGTTATTTCTCTAATGAGCTCCAAAACTCTGATGAGATTTTCATCATAATGCATGATTGATTTACAATTGTAATTAACCCTTTAACCCAATGCTTTAATTGTAAAGTTGTGTTTGATGCAGAAGGACATACAATGAAGGTGATTAAACTCGTGACAAAATTCATTTGTTACATTAAAGGGATCCTCAAGTTGAATATATTTTAAAGAATGTGAATAAACAAACACTCCGAGTCCTCATTGACTTCCATTATCATTTGTCTATCTCTCTATCATCATATTAGAGTGATTTCTGAAGGATCGTGTGACACTGAAGACTGGAGTAATATTGAGTTGATCACAGGAATGAAATATATTCACATAAAAAGCTATTTAAGTTGCATAAATGTTTCAGTTTTACTGTATTTATGTTCAAATAAATGCAGCCTTGGTGAGCAGAAGAGACTCTTTCAAAACCATTAAAACATCTTGGCAAACTTTTGAACCTTCATGTCATAAGGTTGTGTTTACATATTAACATAAGCACAATGCATGACCTTAAAAAGAATTAAAACTTAATTCAAATGTGCAGTGACCTGTGAATGTCCCTTAATACACTGTAAAAATTAATGCGCTTTATCTAATCAATAAAACAGTGGCAAAAGAGTGCAATCAACATTATTAATTACTTTGAACAAATTAGAATTGAGTAATCAATCAAATTATTCCTTAAAAGTTAACCATTTAAAATGAGTAAAGTTTACACCAAAGTATCTGAATAACAGACAGACGTCAAAGATTAATTAAGAACTCTTTATTTTATGTTGCCAACATTGAAGACATCTTATATTAACAAGCATAATCACTGAAGGAGAAACCCGGCATTTTAAAACAAAACAAACACTGATCACCATAATGGTGACATAAATTTAAAGGGATACTCCACTTTTCTTTTTTTTTTGGAAATAAGCTCATTTTACAACTCTCCCAGAGTTAAACAGTTGAGTTTTACCATTTTCTACACTGTAAAAAAGAATTTTTTTGTTAACTTTACTTAATGTCCAATAATTTGCTGAACTTACTTAAAATTTCTTAGTAATCTGTACTTTTTGCATGCTATGCTTTCATTACTCAGAAAAACCTTGTAAACATTACTTGACTGGTTTGAGTACCATTTTGCCCAAAAAAAAACAGGCGGGGTAAATGGTTAATGAAGCAGGGGCAATTCTTATTAGACTTTTCACTAATTTCTTCCACTTCTGCAGTCATCATTCTTCTTATTTGCATTCGCTCATTTTCCAGTCATCTTGAATGTTATTGTCAATACACCATATTTTGTGAGAACATCAAAATTCTTTAGTTGACTTGTCGATTTCCCTTTTCTCACCATTATTGTGATTGATGTTCCCTTTGGTTGGAACTTAATATATATTATTGTATTTCTCTTCCAATTGATTGCAGTGATGCAACATAAAATCACAATTATTTGATATATATATATATTACATATTTTGAAATAATTTATTAATTATATTTAACATAAATATACATCATGTATAATAATGGCCTTTTAACATTATATTGCAAACACTTATGGGATAAATCTTTAATTGGGTTGATATAATCCCTCTATATTTGTGACAATGTCTTGCAATTTTGCTTGAGTCACACACAGATTTCAACATTCAGCATGCAAGCCACAACAGTGGTAACATTTAAAAAAAAATCATTTAATTAACTAGACATTACAATTTTATTAGCTGTCTCTTGTCAGTATAATCCCAATAACGATATCAAATAAAATTGTAATGGTAAAATAAAGCCAAAAATAGTCAAACAAAGCAATTAATTTATTCATGCCGCAACGCACTCTGGGAGTACACTTCCTCGGATCACAGATGTAATGATAAGTAATGACAAGTAATGATAACTTGATGCAATTAAGTTGTACGTACTTAATGAAATTAAGGCAACGAGTTTGCATAATAAAATTAAGTAAACTGAACTAATTGGTTATTACAGTGTAATCCATTCAGCCGATACTCTGATATTTAGAAGAATATCAGCAACCAGACAGTTTCTGGTCTCATTGACTTCTATAGTAGGAAAAAAAAATACTATGGAAGTCAATGAGACCAGAAACTGGTTACTGATATTCTTCTAAATATCAGAGTATCGGCTGAATGGATAAGAAAACTGTAAAGCCCAACTGTTTAACTCTGGGGGAGTTGTAAAATGAGCCTATTTCCAAAAAAAAAAAAAAGTGGAGTATCCCTTTAAGTTTAAGTTAATTTTTTCTAATTTTAAATGGTTAACTTTTTAAAAATTCATTTGATTTGTTAAATTGAATTAATTGACTTTTTTTATTAGATAAAGCGCATTCATTTTTACGAAATGTTCTAAAAATAAAAAGAAAGATATCTAATAGTCTCAGGATATGTTTACACCCGCCGTTCCTCAGAGGCTTTTCTCATTTACCCTAAAGCAACAAACACGACTTTACAAAGCCATAAATCTGATTTGTCTAAAAGATCAACAGGCACATCTGTGCAGATTCCCAGTATTAGTTCCTCCATGCTCAGCCTGTAAAGGTTGAGCTTTCTGTGGGCGTTTACAGCAGTAATAAGCCTCATCCGTGTGTTCTCCACAGAACGGCATCTTCCACCAGCAGATGCATTAGAGCTGTCATTTGCACCGCAGAAATATGACGTCTGCACACTAATGATTTGCAGACCTGAGTGAGTGAAGAGATGCCTTCCATGAATCACACAAATGCATTCTCGCATTCGCATTAGCAGAGTGAGATTTACGCGGCCGTGGTTATCATGCTAATGCATTGTAAGAACACAGTAAATCACTGTACTGCACATCTTAGCTCCACCCGGGTGATTTTCTCTATGCTCGCGATTCACTTCTGATTTAATGCAAATGCACCAAAACACCATACTGCACCGCCCTTATGAAACCACAGATTAATACTGATATTAAAAAATGAATCTGAAACACAAATAAATACACAAAAATGATCTGATAAACCTGTTGCACATCATCTAGTAGCTACTTTATGCCTTACGTCGTCTAATTGATAGACTTTTTTTTAACAAGTAATAAGCTCCTTCTGCTCATATCTTTTCCAGGGTAAATCTTTGCCGATTTATATTGTAAATAATAATAAAATGAAACAATTAAATGTATAACTTTGATGTTAGTAATATTTAAAGGTGAACATTTGCTGGACTGAAGACACAGGTTCACTTGACAAATCTTGGCTTTTGAGGAAGATGTATTTGTTCTCTCAGTCATTATTTTATTGCATTGCATTAGCCTATATGTTTCAAAACTAGAGCTTTAAAACTAAGCATTAAAATACCATCTTACTGGTGGATATTGATATTGATATGCATTTTATTGATATGCAAGAATCTGTTTTATAAATGACTCATTTATTTATATTACAAGCATCAGAATTTCTTCTTATTTATTGTCTATATAAATATCAGCATCTGCAGCAAATTGCATATTTTTGCTCAGTTTGGGTCTCTGAATATAATTGAGGGAGGATTTTCCTCCATATTCTCAATACATCATAATATCCATAAAAGCCCGAGTGTCAAATATAATCCTCAAAATAAAACAAAAAACACACATATATGAAAAAAAATAAGTAAGATGTTGTCTAAAGGTTTGATAAACTGTTCTATTTCAAATAATTTTTTTCAAAGAGTTTATGTTGTTAATAAAATGACATGAGTTTTATTTTTTAAAAATGAAACATGGTTAATTGCACTCGTACATGATGTCAGAAAACAAGTAACATTAGCTAAATTGGTCCTAGAAAATCTCAGGCATTTGTGTTTCCATCTCCAGATCCAGCCATCCAGAGCTCTGATCCTGATTAATCTCAAGAGGGGCTTTTTGTCACAATGGATCCACAGAGCAAAGTAACCTAGCAACAAATAACCGCTACTACTATCTTGGAAATCATTTTGTTCTCCCCGACGTCCAACACTCTTAAAAATAAAGGATCTTTGTTGGCATTGAAGGTTCCATTAAGAATCTTTAACATGCATTGAACATTTTACTGAACAAAAGTTTCCATATAATGAAATAAGGTTCTTAAAATGTTCTTACACTAAGATAAAATGTTTTTTTAAAGAACTGTTCACTTAAAGGTACTTTGAGGAACCAAAAATGGTTCTTCTATGGCATCATATCCAAAATGATCCAAAAAGAGAGTAAACGTACAGGTTAAAGCAACACTAAGTAAGATTTTTTACCTTAAAATAACGTTTACAAAATCGTTTCATTAGGTCGTAACAGGGTGAAAGGCACTTATGCCTCTGCTTTGCGGTCCAATATCTGCTATAACCACAATGTAAGATTGCCAGATCGGGTCGTGTTTCTGTAGTTCTAATGAGACATAAGAAAACTACAACTTTGACTTGCTTTACGGCAAGCGTTACAATAGTCATTATTTTGTTTTTCTTCGTTTCTGATGTCGCAAAACATCATACTTTCATGAAATCATGCAACATACTCTACCTTATGGAAGCTTGTTTCCACCACTGAATAAAAAAATAATAATAATTGCAACTTTTCATCTCACAATTGCGAGATATGAAGTCGCAATTCTGAGAAATAAAGTCCTAATTGCGAGAAATAAAGTCGCAATTGCGAGATATAAAGTCGCAATTCTGAGAAATAAAGTCGCAATTGCGAGATATGAAGTAAGAATTGCGAGAAATAAAGTCGCAATTGTGAAATATAAAATCACAATTCTGAGAAATAAAGTTGCAATTGCGAGATATAAAGTCGCAATTATGAGAAATAAAGTCCTAATTGCGAGATATAAAGTCGCAATTGTGAGAAATAGTCACAATTGCGAGATATAAAGTCGCAATTGTGAGAAATAAAGTCGCAATTGTGAGAAATAAAGTCGTAATTGTGAGAAATAGTCACAATTCTGAGAAATAAAGTCACAATTGTGAGATATAAAGTCGCAATTCTCAGATAAAGTCGCAACTTTGAGATAAAGTCACAATTCCGAGAAATAAAGTTGCAATTGCGAGATATAAAGTCACAGTTCTGAGAAATAAAGTAGCAATTACGAGAAATAAAGTCGCAATTCTGAGAAAGTCACAATTGCGAGAAATAAAGTAGCAATTACGAGAAATAAAGTCGCAATTCTGAGAAATAGTCACAATTGCGAGAAATAACGTCGCAATTGCGAGATATAAAGTCACAATTCTGAGAAATAAAGTCTCAATTGTGAGATATAAAGTCGCAATTCTGAGAAATAAAGTCACAATTGCGAGAAAAAATACTTTTTAACTCACAATTCTGACTTTTTTTTCTCACAATTGCGAGTTTACCTTTTTTATTTTTCATTCTGTGGCGGAAACAAGCCTCCGTACTCTAGCTTGTCTGTGGACATCCAAAGCCGGTGCCAGATGAACAGCGAGCGTGCGTGCGACGGTAGGCTTAATTATTTACGACAGCGGTAATGGACAATTACACTTGCAACCTGTAGGGCGCCCGCAGAGGAAAAGTTCCTCGGTGTTGCTTTAACCACAATGAATTTACTGTCTGTTTTATGGGTGTTTCTTTGTTTTATGTCACCACATTCATAAAGTCACAGTCTGAAGTGTGCAAACAACATCAAATGTTGCTATTTATGTTTGACTCAAACCTTCATTCAGCGTCATGTTGTTCAAAACGCATTGGTGTCTGTGTCTGAACTGCTCTTTTTCATTCAACGACACGCTTGCACTGATAAAAACATATAACAGACATTTAAGGTGAAGTTCATGCTCATATCAATTAAATGAGATTGTAATATGTTTCCAGCCCCGCATCATTCAACATGTGGCAGGAGTGAGACGGCACGGCGGTCTAAATCGGCCAGTATAGGAAAGAGGAAATCCAGATGTTTGGCTTCCTCACATGAATATATTTATCTGCCATACTGTTTAAATTCAGCACAAGAGCCAAAGTGAACACAAAGAGAGAGTAATAATGAGCAGAGAATCTGATACGCAGCAGATTCATCTCAGAGCGGCTAAAAGCTTCAGAATGAACACAGAGAGCTCACACATTACATGGAAATCAGATTAAGGCAAAGTATTATAATAATGTGTACATCTACTGGTTAGCTTAACACCTTGTCTTTCTCGCACACGGACCAATCAGTTGTGTTCGTTTAGACGCCTCTAGTGGTTGATGTTAGTAACACAACACTGTAAAAAAATATTGATGGTTTAACTTAAAGTAAGTAACCTGGTTGCCTTAAAATTTTAAGTTCATTGAACTGGAAAAAGTGAGTTAATACACTGAAGGAGATTAATTTAACCATCAGAAACTCAAAATTATATGTTATCTGAACTAAATAAATTATTTAAGTTGATTTGACAAAAGAAAAAATGTTGTGATTACTACTCTGTAAAAAATATTGTTGGTTTAACTTAAAATTTTAAGGCAACCCAGGTTACTTTTTTAAGTTGATTGAACTGGAAAAAGTGAGTTAATACAACGAAGTAGATTAATTTAACCATCAGAAACTCAAAATAATAAGTTCTCAACTAAGTAAATTATTATAAAGTATTATTATAAAAATTGGCAGTGATCAGTTCTAAAAATTAAAAATTTCTTTGTGTGTGTGTAACTTACACCAAAATTTGGCAAAAAAATAAATAAAATAAAAATAAAACTTACACAAAATTAAATATATATTATTTTTAGTTAGCTAGCTTTATTCTAATTTTCACTCATTTTCACTAAAAAACTTTTTATCCATGTGAAAGGAACCTTCAATGGTAGTAAATAATCTTTACTTTTGAGACGTTTACCTCTCAGTAGGTCCTTCAGGGTAAGTCACGACATCTAGCTACTGGAGTGCCTCAGGGCTCGGTGCTGGGACCGCTTCCATTCTCCATCTACATGACATCACTAGGATCTGTCATTCAGAAGCATGGCTTTCCAATCACTGCTAAAAAAAAGAAGCATTGTTAGCCGACTGTGGTCGCAAATTCTGTTGTTATCAGCAGTTCATCGATTCAGTGTTTCCTGAAACCATCTATGCAAATAGCATTGCAAAGTTGTGTGTTTGGAACGACAGATCTAGATCTCGACCTGTGGTTAGAAGAGGAGTTTCTTGTTTTCATGGCATGCATGTACTGTAAATGTACACTTTTCTTGTGTTTAGCACAAGGACACACACAATACTGTGCAATTCTGCGCTTTAAAGTGATACATATTGAGGCGAGAGCGGTCTTGATGGATCCGCCGCTGGAGCGAACAGGACAGACCAGTGAAGGGGAAATGGATACATGACAGAAAGCTGGTGATCTGAGACATGAGAGGCGGTGGTCAGGACTCGACAGAAATCAATACGAGAACAGCGGCCATTTAAGACTGCCAGAGAAAGACATTGGATTTACATTATTCATGCAAAGACAATTGTTTAATCCATTTTCGGGGCGTAATTATATCTAATTGTGCTGTGGACGGAGCAAAGCTGAAATGAATGGCTGTAGGTTTATTGAAGTGTAAACACTGTGGAGTTTAATTCTGAAAGTAAAGTAAAAACGTCTACACGTCCTTAAAACTAAATAAATTGACCTGAAAATCAAATTTGCACAAGAGGCTTGTTTTCCAAGAATATATCAAGATTCTGTATAAATGTATTTTGTTTTCTAATTCTTCTGCCAGTGCAAAAGACAAATTACAGGAGAATTTATCTTGTCTCAATGATGTTTAGATATCGATTCAGGTGTGCTTTTACAGCAAAAAATAGTTGAGAAATCATTTATACTGGATTAATGGCTTGGGTTGAAAATTCTGAAAATGAAAAAATGAAAATTCTGTCAGTATTTACTCACCCTCATGTTGTTCCAACCCCGTAAGACCTTCGTTCATCTTCGGAACACAAATTAAGATATTTAAGATATTAAGATCGCTCCTGAATACAGTCCATAGGCTTCTTGAGGGACTGGCTCTTGCTGTCCCCGAAAAGTCATTAAAGACATTGTTAAAATAGTCCAAGTGACTACAGGGGCTCAATCTTAAGTTTATCAAACGACGAGAACACTTTTGTGCGCAAAAAAAACAACAAAAATAACGATTTATTTCAACTATTCACTTCCTTCTCTATGCGCCTCTAGTCAGTTAACGTAGTGTGATTGCGTAGAGCTACGTCACACGTAGGCTCACTATTGGCCGACGCTGGTCATGTGTGTGTGATGCGTGTGACGTACAATAACAGAAGCTTACGCTATTAAACTAGTAACCTGACTCACGCAGAGGGAGAAATAAACAAATAGTTGAAATAAAGTCGTTATTTTTGTTGTTTTTTTGCGCACAAAAGTGTTCTCGTCGTTTGATAAACTTAAGATTGAGCCCCTGTAGTCACTTGGACTATTTTAACGATGTCTTTAATGACTTTTCGGGGACAGCAAGAGCCAGTCCCTCAAAAAAGCCTATGGACTGTATGCAGGAGCGATCTTAATATCTTAAATATCTTAATTTGTGTTCCGAAGATGAAAGAAGGTCTTACGGGGTTGTAACAACATGGGGGTGAGTAAATACTGACAGAATTTTCATTTTTGGGTGAACTAACCCTTTAATGCAATGAAGGAGATTAATTTAACCATCAGAAACTCAAAATTATATGTTATCTGAACTAAATAAATTATTTAAGTTGATTTGACAAAAGAAAAAATGTTGTGATTACTAATCATGAAAAGATTTTTTTACAGTGTAAAACAAACACCGATCATAATGGTGACTTAACGTACTTTTATTTGGAACGTTTTACTCATTTCAAATGGTTAACTTTTAAGTAATTAATTAATTTTAATTCTATTCTTAAATGCAATTAATAATATTGCTTGTAATCTGTTGCCACAACACTGTAAAAAAAATATTGATGGTCTAACTTAAAAAAGTAAGTAACCTGGTTGCCTTAAAATTTTAAGTTCATTGAACTGGAAAAAGTGAGTTAATACAATGAAGGAGATTAATTTAACCATCAGAAACTCAAAATTATATGTTATCTGAACTAAATAAATTATTTAAGTTGATTTGACAAAAGAAAAAAAGGTTGTGATTACTACACTGTAAAAAATATTGTTGGTTTAACTTAAAAAAGTAAGTAAAATTTTAAGTTGATTGAACTGGAAAAAGTGAGTTAATACAATGAAGGTGATTAATTTAACCATCAGAAACTCAAAATAATAAGTTATCTCAACTAAATAAATTATTATAAAGTTGATTTGACAAAAGAAAATATGTTGTGATAACAATGTTTTTGATTAGAAAAAGCGCATTCATTTTTACAGCGTGCATGTGACGCCAAAAACAAAATTAGGACGTTTTAAATTAGCACACTAGGGGCACTTTAAAGGTTATAAAGCACGGCAGAGCTTGAATATATAAACAGTTGTTGGTGACATTGTTACCATAAACTTTTTGCAGTTAATTGTGCCTCTTATACAACTAGCTAATTGCAGCCACACTAATTATCCAGTGGCGTATGAGAAATGTGTTGTTCCATCAGTAAGGACGTCTGAAGCCCAGGAGACTGAGATCAGCGGCGCAAATCTAACAAAGCAACAGAGACAACACACACGAGAGCTGTCATCGTGTTCTTACATCGCAGGGTCAAGCATTTACAAGCAACACGGTCATGTGACTCTCTAGATAACCTCAGGTAACCAGCTTGATTTTAACTAAGCTGGGTTTGAGCATCTCTTTAGCCTGTCACGGGTTCATCCTTCAGCTCAAATAGATGATGCATCAACTCTTGAGTGATCCGTGACAGAACTGAATTGAGAGCTTTCCACCTCATTTACCGAGGTCGAATCCAGATGAGACAAACTCGAGCGCTCGCGTCTTGTTCTCTGAATTCTGATGTGCACATCACCCTTCAAATGAACTTACGGCGAGTTCGCAAAAGTGATCAGGGAATGAATCAATGTTGTCAGGGCCCAAGAAGTGTTTGTTTGTGCGTGGCTGTTTTTTAGAAGCTCATTTTACCTCAGAGGCCAAGACTTAAATTAAGAGTGCTTTGATTGAAGACGCCTGTCTGGGGCGAAGATGAGGAAACGAGAGAGGGAAACTTTGGAAGATTTGACCTTAAAGATGAAGTTTCAAGTGGCACCCAACAGATTTGCAGAGAATTATTTGATTTGCATTTCCAGGAGGAAATAGCTGTTGTTATTAAATAAAAACATTACAAAAAATTAAAAAATAATTCAATGTGTGTGTGTGTACCTACTTAACTATATTTAGGGGACTAATTTGTACACAGAAAAGACTAAATCTAAAAAAAAAAAAACGTCCTCATTTGCAGATCTGGTATAAAAATGAAGTAATTAAATGTAAAACTGTATAAAGTTGTGTGTGATGGGTAGGTTTATGGGGTTGTGTGTGTGTGTGTGTGTGTGTGTGTGTAACTGACACCAAAAACTAAGATAAAATAAAGCTAACAAGAAATGAAATATTATTTTTTGTTAGCTTTATTTTTGCCAATTTCTTTGGCATATCAATTGCCTTTTCTTTGATGGACAAAATAAAATAATCAAGTTAGCAAAAAAAAAAAAACTTTTGCTGATAATTTACTCACCCCCATGTCATCCAAGATGTCCATGTCTTTCTTTCTTCAGTCGAAAAGAAATTAAGGATTTTTCTCCATATAATGGACTTCAATGGGGTCCAAACGGTTCAAGGTCAAGGTTCAACGAACGAAATGACTCGATTTGTTCATTCTGATGAACGAATTTGAACAGGAGAGTCACGAACGCGCATCACAGAACAGAGCAAGGTGAGCATTTGAGCTTATAAAACTTAAACTTTGTTATTTATTTATAAAATGACCGATCGTTTCGCTAGATAAGACCCTTATTCATCATCTGGTGTCGTTTAAAGCCCTTTGAAGCTGCACTGAAACTCTCATTTGGACCTGAAACCATTTGGACCCCATTGAAGTCCATTATATGGAGAAAATCTTGGTATGTTTTCATCAAAAACCTTCATTTCTTTTCGACTGAAGAAAGAAAGACATGGACATCTTGGATGACATGGGGGCGAGTAAATTATCAGCAAAAGTTTTTTTAAAAGTGAACTACTCCTTTAAAGTAAACCAGATATGCGCAGTATTGAATAAATCATGATGACTCACGAGTATTTGTACTAAGATCTGTCTTACACAAACTTCCCCAGTAAATTGAGTAAGCATAATAAATAACCCGCCAAATTGGCTGGTGATTCGACACAGTTGATTTTTAACGGCATGTGGCGAGTGTTAATTTCAGACCCTGCCCAGGTGGTCTTCTGCAGCGTTTATTAGGAAATATTGCCGTGTTTTCAGAAGCAGACGTTTGGCTCTTGGCGAGAGTCACCAGGACACGAGGAGCAGGTGTCCGGCAGAACGATGACCGCACATGCATACACACCGTTCTTGTTTTTCGATTGAATATTGCGGTACTTATCCTAAATGATTTATCGGTGCACATCATTAATTTGTTGAATTGATGTAATCTTGAATCAGAATCAGTTCCTTTCGCAGCGTCTCTTCTCTTCTCTGATGATGTGGGCGGGGCGACCTGTCACTCACATGAGATCAGCCAATAGCAAACCACAACCATCCAATCAAGTCCCAACAGGCAAAATCAAGCCCCGCCCACATGTGTTCCCCTTCCAGAAGCGTTTAACTCGGATATACGGCATAACAGAGGAGAAAAGACCATCACATCTTCTGTTTCATGCTGACTCTAATGAAATTAGATTAGATGTACATCAATTCTCCTCAAGTTAACCGTAACTTTAGCAGAAAATCACATTAGCTATCCACTAAACACAAATATCATTTCAAAGCCAACTAACAACAATCTCAATAATACATCTCAACCTCAAGTTGCATAATGCATTATCGTCATCTTTTTCTGAAACGCAAACTCAGCAAATACAAGACAATTCTGTCATCATTTACTCAAGCTCATGTCGATCCAAAGACACTGGATAAAAGTAAAGCACCATAAAAAATGCATTAAAAATCCCTATACAATATCTCCAGGAGAAACTTAACAATTTTTTAACTTTATTCAATAAAAATATGTTCATTTATTTTAGTTCATTGCACTGAACTCAATGAAAAGAGGAAGAAAACTTAGACCACTAATTTTATTGAGCTTTTA
The DNA here is from genome assembly GCF_988280905.1 of Pimephales promelas. NCBI lineage: Eukaryota > Metazoa > Chordata > Actinopteri > Cypriniformes > Leuciscidae > Pimephales > Pimephales promelas. The sequence goes on along the minus strand of NC_142782.1, from coordinate 34,504,610 downwards.
TGGTGCTTTTTGCAATCACCTTTCATTGTATAGAAAAGAGGAGCATGAATATAGAAAATTAGAAGGAATTTTAGGCTGATTTGGCATTGAAAGTTTATTTTACATGTAGGAGTCGATCTTTCCCATGATGAAAAGTGCTGGTAATTGTTGGTTTCTAATAAAACCATAAGGATTTAGTGAACATTCAGCCTCTTTGTGTGAAATATAGACAGATTAATCAGGTTTGCAAGAACACAAGGATGAGCAAATGATAACAGAATGTCCATTTACACGCATCAGAAAGGTTATAAAGGATTTGAAGGCAAAGTGAACAAACACACCTTTTCAAAAGACTGCTTGCATGTCTTTTAAATAAATGCCATTTGCTTTGGCATTTTGTTATCTAATGCATTAAAAAAAGTCCACTTAAGTCTACTGGGGCCACTTAAATGCATTACATAACTAAAAAGTGTACTCATAAATTACACAAGTTTTGGTCAAATGTTTCTCATTGCCTGTCAGAACGCTAATGCATCTGATGATGTCTTTGTCTCGATCGGATCGTATAACTGCTCGTTTGCTGTTCTCCCTCCTGTGGCGTCTGTGAAGATTGAATATCACCTTGCAAAACTCTTCTAAGGCACGTTACATCACCTCACCGGGATGTTTTGGCGTTCTGCTCATTTCACATGGAGCACAACACACTGTGGCCATATGCTTCTCCAGGTGGATGAAGCAAACCAGCGGGAACGTTTCCTCACAAATTCCCCAAAATCAAGCAGAACAATCCTCTCGTCTTTGAAACAAAGCAAAGCAGGGATTATTTACCTCCTCTAACAATGAGGAAGAACAGAGCAGCCTAAAGCAAAGTGAGTGTTTCCGCCGAGACCGATGCCCATTAATAACACAAACTACGTGACCCCGATGATTTCTGCAACGTTAGCTGAATATTAGGTCATGCAAAGGATCAAACTAATCATGTTTCTGGACTTTAAGACAAACATTAGTCCTTGATTTCCATATATCTAATAATTTCTGGACAAAAACGTGTATTCGTATTAAGCTCCAAAATAAAAGCCAAAGCTCAAATCTGGACCTGTGCATTTATTCACTAAATTATGGCCTTTTTCTACATTATATTCTAATGACTTTTCTTGATGATTTGCAAGCGCTGATCCCGTAATTTGCATTCAGACAGACAGAGAATCCATGAAACTGTCATTAAGGCGCTTAAACGTGTGAACGAACAACTTAATTTGCATTATAAAATTGTAAATATGGTTTATTTTATACATCATTAGCGCTCTTCTAAATGTCAGTCCTCAAGAATATTTCACTAGATAAATGCCAAGTTTTCCATGTTTATGGCAGCTTAAGACTTCCAAGGTGGCATCCAAAATGCATAAAAGTAGCATACTTGATCATTTTTCAGTCTCTCATTACTAATATATAATGAGCTGTTAGCATTAGTATGGAAGCTTGCATGGAATAAAAAAATATAGAAGGAAATTGGAAAAAAGTCAAAATTGTGACATTTAAACTTAGAATTACGAGAGAAAATGTCATAATTGTGAGATATAAACTCAGAACTCGGAGAAAAAGTTGGGAGTGCGAGATATAAAATCAATAAAAAGGTCAGAAGTGCGAGATGTAAATTTGGAATTCGAGAGAAAAAGTAAACGTGTGGAAAAAAGTATGTTTTTTTTTAAGAGAAAAAGATGTAAACACAAAAATTATGAGGAAAAAAAAAAGTTTTATATAAATTGTTAGATGAAAGTCAATTACTTTTTTACTTTTCGTTCCAAGGCGGAAACAAGCTTCCCTCGGAGATCAACCACTTGATCTTCCAGTGCAGAAAATAACAAGCCATTTTTGCATTCGGCTGGAAAAAACGTTTCATGACACCTACTTAATACAATGGATTTTCCCCCCATCTGCAGGATCTGTGTCCAATTTTTTAGTGCAATTGAAAAATGGCCCAGGAAGTCCTTCAGAAGTGCACTATGACTCCCGAGCCACAAATATGCGGTGAGCTGCTTTTAGGATCGACTCTCTGCTGAGGGACGGAATGCACACGGATCTAAATATGGAAAGAGCACAAATAATGAAGTGCAGCTGGGGTTCAGCTCCCATGCCACGAGCTGCTATTGTTGCCGGGACGTTTTTTTGAGGCATTTATTCTGAGAAACACATCAAAACGGGCCTCGCACCGCACCTTCATTAGAGCAGGCCGGCGTTCCGTATCGGTGGAGAAACCGGATCTCCAGACACCCTTATCCAACACTGAGGATGAAGAGACTCCCGACATCTGCGGGAGGAAGGACATCTGTGTGGGCTTCAGTGAAACTCAGAGAAAAGGTCAGAATTGTGAGACGTAAACTCAGAAAAAGTTAGAAGTGCGAGATAGAAACTCAAAATTCGGAGAAAAGGTCGGAATCGTGAGACTTAAACTCAGAATTCCGAGAGAAAAAGTCAGAATTTTGAGACGCAAACTTAGAATATCCGAAAAAAAGTAAAAATTGCAAAATGTAAACTCAGATTTCCGAGAAAAGTCAAATTTGTAAAATGTAAATCAGAATTCTGAGGAAAAAGTCCGAAGAGCGAGATATAAATTCAGATTTCCGAGAAAGTCAAAATTGGAAAATGTAAACTCAAAATTCCAAGAAAAAATCAAAATTGTGAGACGTAAAATCTGAATTTTGAGAAAAAGTTGGAGGGACGAGACAAACTCAGAATTCCGAGAAAAAGTAAATATTGCAAAATGTAAACTCAGAATTCCAAGAAAAAATCAGAATTGTGAGACGTAAAATCTGAATTTTGAGAAAAAGTTGGAGGGACGAGACAAACTCAGAATTCCGAGAAAAAGTAAATATTGCAAAATGTAAACTCAGAATTCCAAGAAAAAGTCAGAATTGTGAGACGTAAATTCAGAAAAGTTATAGAAAAAGTTACAAGTGCGAGATATAATCTCAGAATTCCGAGAGAAAAAGTCAGAATTTTGAGATGCAAACTTACAATATTCGAAAAAAAAGTCAAAAATGTAAAATGTAAACTCAGAATTCTGGGGGGGAAAAGTTAGAATTTTGAGATGTAAATTCAGAGAAAAAGTAAAAATTGTAAAATGTATACTCAGATTTCCGAGAAAAGTCAAAATTGCAAAATGTAAACTCAGATTTCCGAGAAAAGTCAAATTTGTAAAATGTAAATCAGAATTCTGAGGAAAAAGTCAGAAGAGCGAGATATAAATTCAATTTTCCGAGAAAAAGTCAAAATTGGAAAATGTAAACTCAAAATTCCACGAAAAAGTTAAAATTGTGAGACGTAAACTCAGAATTCCAAGTAAAAAGTCGGAAGAGTGAGATAAACAGAATTCCGAGAGAAAGAATTCGGAGAAAAATTAAAACTGGTAAAATGTAAACTCACAATTTTGAGAAAAAGTCAGAAGAGCGAGATACTGCAAAAACAGAATTCCGCGAGAAAGAATTGCGAGAAAGAGTCAGAAGTGCGAGATGTAAACTCAGAATTCGTGAGAAAGTCATAATTAAGAAATGAGAAAAAAAATGGAGAATTGAGAGAGAAAAAGAAGATATTTGAGGCATTTCTTCAGAGAAACATGGAAACGGGCCTCGCACCGCACCTTCATTAGAGCAGGCCGGCGTTCCTATCGAGATCTGGAGAAAGCGGATCTCCAGACGCCCTGAGGATGAAGAGACTCTCGACATCTGTGTGGGCTTCCATGTGGCCCATGATTAATAGAGTCAAGGTGAAGGGACGCGACACCTTTGGCTCGCTGGATCTTAATGCCGAACATGAGCTATTCCCATCGGACCCACCGCAAAGACACACTACATCTAATGAGGGCAGGACTGAGTTCAGGTTCAGGCTGTGAGGTAATTCTGACTCCATCACAGAACCTCTATGGTGTAAATTGACCATAGAAACCGCGGCTGGGTGAACATTTTTGGACAGGGAGTGAATAAAATGGGAAACAGAGTCATGAGAGCTACTACAGCTCCTCTAAAACAGATGGGACACAATCCCTCCATTTCACATTATTGTTACATCCTGTTGTTAAAATCCGGAATTCAAAAAGATATCGGAACAAAAAAAAAACAACTCACATGTTGATATTTCACAAAATCATGTTGGTTTGGATTTGTTCATGAAATCAGATGTTCTAAATAATCTTTATGCATATTTACCACAAAACAAGTTGCCAAGTCTGTCAAACAAACAAATAAATACAATAATCTATAGTCCATACATGATTTGTGTTCTGTTTCAATTCTTTTGAAGTAATTTGATGCTTCATGAAACAGACTCACTTTTAAGACACTAGTCTATTCAACAAAATTCTCATCAATACTGAGATTAAACACTGTTTTAATTGTAATATATTGCACAAATACTGTTATGATTAATTTATGGTGCTGTTTTGGTTCTTCACGGTGGTCACATTGGTCTATATTTGTATACTTAAAAAAAAAACATGTGGGTGAGAAAATAAGAACAGAATTTACATTTTTGGGTGAACTACACTGCAAAAATAATTAGTCTTTTTAACCAGATTTATTCACTAAAACTAAAACCAAAACAAATTTAATACCTGAAATAAAACAAATAAAATTACAATTATTTTAGCTAGAAGCGAAGGATCATTTTTGTTTAGTTTAAACTGAATTACAAAAATAACTGAAACTAAATAAACTAAAAATTAACTTGATATAGACATGTTTAAATAAAAAAAGAAATCGCTAAAATTAAAATGAAAACAGAAAAACTAAGAATAAAACCCAAATAAATATTTGAACTAAACCTATCAAAGATAATAAAATAACTTTTCCCTTAAAAACAAGAATAATTAATTTGAGAAGCATCAATGGCTATAATAAGACTTGTTTTTAGATGAATACAATTTAATTTAAGTGTATTTATTCTTTGACAGATTTTTCCCTTGTTTGTTTCACTTTAACTTGTGGCAAAAACACAAACACTTATGTAGTGCTGCTTATTACGTGAACCAATCTTGTTTCGATGATTTCTAAATGGTAAAATTTGATAAAAACGTAACTTTTTTTTATTATTATTTTATTTTTTGCAGTTCATTCCTTCTACGGTTGCTCCGTCTCCCCAAACGAATGCCTAATTTCCCGATTATTTGCGCACCCGAGCATCTGCTGATATAAAAACGCCTGTATCTTTACCTTATCCTCTGTAAGCCTCAGGAAATGGCTTTTGTGCTCCAACAGACAAGACACGGATCCTGCGGCACAGCATCTGTTGACAAGCTTGACTTGCTTCCATTACTGGCCCAGAGCTTAACGGAGAAACTCAATCTAACTTGGCAGAGAGTCAGGAAGCTTTTCCTGCTCAATTCTTTCCCACAGAACAATGCGCTCTTAATTAAAGAGGCTAACAAGTAAGATACAGGAAGGCGATCTCAGTCTGATCTTTCAACGCACGCATCCGTCCATCATACTTCTGAATACTAAAGCAGAAGAGATGCACTTGTTTAAAACACTCAGCACATTCGCTGCATGGTTGAGGGAAGGGATTGTGGGTAATCAGTGGCCCGCTGGGACAGGACTCGGGAGAGGAAAAACAGAGGAGAGAGCTTTTTATTCTTGGGTCCATTGTGTACATACATATTGATGAAGACTCGGGTCATTGGCCAAGACATGTGCAATGCCCGGCGGCTAAAAATAACCCCAGAGAAAGTACGATATGAACACTTTATTCATTTGCTGTTTGACGTGTTTAGTTTGTTTTGTTCTGGCAATCGGTGGCATTTACGCTTCCTGGCTGAAAATCACAAGAACCGCAGGGAAATCACACGAAGTTCACAAGCCACAGGGTCATGTTTTTATCCCGGTTCACGGCGACACCGCTGAGAATCTACAATTTAAAGATGTTCAGTAACATTCAATCTCGGCCTTTCCTAGTGGGCGGACAATAGAGGTTATTTAAAGGGTTAGTTCCCCCAAAAATTAAAATGATGTCATTAATGACTCTCCCGAAATTTTTGATTTAGTCCGAGAGCTTTCTGTCCCTCCATTGGAAATGTGTGTACGGTATACTGTCCTTGTCCAGAAAGGAAATAAAGACATCATCAAAGTAGTCATGTGACATCAGTGGGTTAGTTACAATGTTTTGAAGCATCGAAAATACAATTTGGTCCAAAAATAACAAAAACTGTGACTTTATTCACTATTGTATTGTCTTCCGGATCGGCGTTATGGAGTAAAACACACTGTAAAAATGAATTTTGCTTTATCTAATCAATAAAATTGTGGCAACAGATTACAAGCAATATTATTTATTAAATTGAACAAATTAGAATTGAGTAATAGGTAATCAAATTAACATTCTAATTAATTCTAATTAGTACAATTTAATAAATAATATTGCTTGTAATCTGTTGCCACAATTTTATTGATTAGATAAAGCATATTATTTTTTTCAGTGCAGTTTTGTGTACAACATTTAATAATCTTCGTCAATGTTGTTTGTTCAAGTTTATTCACAATGCATTCATATCAACAAATACAACTTTTAATTAAAAAAAATGCATTACAAAATGTTTCAATTAATATTAACTTAGCTAATAAATACTGTAGAATTATTGTTAATTGTTAGTTCACGAACTCACTAATGTGTAAAAATGTATAGTAGTGTTACTGATTAATCTAACAAAGCATCCCCGATATAGATCTACCTAGTATTTAGTAAACAGTAGAACATGAAGCATAACACTGTAAAAAAAATATTTTTGGTTTAACTTAAAAAATTAAGTAACCTGGTTGCCAGCTTAAAATTTTAAGTTGATTGAACTGGAAAAAATGAGTTAATACATTGAAGGTGATTAATTTAATTATCATAAACTTAAAATAATAAGTTATCTGAAGTAAATAAATTATTTAAGTTGATTTGACAAAAGAAAAAATGTTGTGTTTACTAAACTGTAAAAAAATAATGTTGGTTTAACTTAAAAACGTAAGTAACCTGGGTTGCCTTAAAATTTTAAGTTGATTGAACTGGAAAAAATGAGTTAATACATTGAAGGTGATTAATTTAATTATCATAAACTTAAAATAATAAGTTATCTGAAGTAAATAAATTATTTAAGTTGATTTGACAAAAGAAAAAATGTTGTGATTACTAAACTGTAAAAAAATAATGTTGGTTTAACTTAAAAACGTAAGTAACCTGGGTTGCCTTAAAATTTTAAGTTGATTGAACTGGAAAAAGTGAGTTAATACATTGAAGGTGATTAATTTAATTATCATAAACTTAAAATAATAAGTTATCTGAACTAAATAAATTATTTAAGTTGATTTGACAAAAGAAAAAATGTTGTGATAACAAATCTTGAAAATATTTTTTTTTTTTACAGTAAGGCCACGGGTTTGAGTTTCCAGGGAATGCATGAACTAATACAATGAAAGTAAAAAAAAACAAAACATAATTTTAAACATAAATGCAAAATGCACACATGTAAACTGAAACGGCGATCCTAACGAAGCCTAAAACAAACAATGATCACCATAATGGTGACTTAAATGTACTTTTTTGTTGTTGTTGTTTTTACAAACGTTTTACTCATTTTAAATGGTTAACTTTTAAGGAATTACTTCTTACTAAATTCCAACGTGTTAAATTGAATTAATAATATTGTTTGTAATCTGCTTTTTTGATTAGATAAAGCGCATTCATTTTTACAGTATGTGCATCTACTCAAACACATGCAGTCTGCGCTGAACACACTCCATCTAGCAATTAGCTTGCACAAAACTCCCATGTGCTTTCAGGAGCCGAAGTCTGAAACCACAGTCCGGCCGGCAGACCCGATCTAAACTAACGAACCTAAAACTGCAGTGATTTCCACACTGGGCTGGAGAAACGCAGGACACTGGAAACTGTTGTGCCCTTGAACCTGTTTTAAAGGATCACGCTTATCTGTTTAATAATGAGCGGATTACTGTATGCAATACGAGAGCCTTCGATGTTCATCAGCTACTTTTGTGTGTCAACAGAAGATTTAGCACAATGTCATCATTATACTGACAGAAGCGGCAGACGTGAGTAGCCGGGGAATCTTATTCTTCTTCCACAAAAGCCTGAAAATATGAGTCCACGCTTGCATGATATTTAGCGTCTATTAAACCGGGTTTCTCCTCGAACGCTTAATTATGCTTTTAAAAGGTCATGCAAACAGAAAAATTAAAACACTTTAACTGCACCAGTTACACTGTAAAAAAAAAAAAGATTAAATATTAGTGGAGTACGTTTATAAAGAAAATACTAAGCGTTTTATGTTCAATTAAAATGTGTTACTTGCCATTTTTTTTGTATTTACTCAGTGTTTCTGTCTCGTTTTCCAGCATTATTAAATCAAGATACATTTACTGGAGAAGAAGCAAATTAACCGAATATATTAAAAGAGTAGTTCACTTTTAAAAAAAAAACTTTTGCTGATAATTTACTCACCCCCATGTCATCCAAGATGTCCATGTCTTTCTTTCTTCAGTCGAAAAGAAATGAAGGTTTTTGATGAAAACATTCCAGGATTTTCTCCATATAATGGACTTCAATGGGAACCAAATGGTATAAAACTTAAACTTTGTTATTTATTTTTTAAATGAGCAATCGTTTCGCTTGATAAGACACTTATTCATCGTCTGGTGTCGTTTAAAGACCTTTGAAGCTGCACTGAAACTGTCTTTTGGACCTTGAACCGTTTGGACCCCATTGAAGTCCATTATATGGAGAAAATCCTGGAATGTTTTCATCAAAAAACTTAATTTCTTCTCGACTGAAGAAAGAAAGACATGGACATCTTGGATGACATGGGGGCGAGTAAATTATCAGCAAAAGTTTTTTTTTTTTTTTTTTAAAGTGAACTACTCCTTTAAGACTTGTTTAATGAAAATTGTATTCAGATGAAGTGAGTTTAAACAAGAACAATTACCTAATAAAAGGGTCAAGAAAAGTTTATTTTTCTGACCCCACTGGCAGATATTTGTCCTTAATATCTTAAATAATTTAGCTCATTAACTTGATGAATACAAAATTTCAAATGGTTTCAAAGTAAATCCATAGTTTTTAGTTGACGAGTTAAAAAGATGCTTTTCTCTCCAACACACACGTGAGCCGACGCGAAGAAGGTCGATGCGAGTAAACGCACGAGGGCTGAGGGATGTGCTTTACAAAGCGATAACGGCAAAGACATCTTCATCCATCACACGAGAGACCGTGACCTCCCTGACCCGCTGGCCTGATCATTATAAACATCACCTCATGAACACCAGAGAAATGTGAAGAAAAACAGAAGAATGGCAAGAAAAGAAATATGTTATTTCAAGGTGTTTCCATGAAAAACAAGACATTCAGGGCTCCTGCTATTCCTCAGGCTAAAAACATAAACTGATTCATTATTTTAAGATCAGATTTGTTGCTTTTGACCACTGAGGGAGTGAAATATATGCTGTGGTCGGTAACTCGCTCCTTCCAAGTCAAGGACATTATTTTGTGCGACTCAACAAAACACACCTGTTGATACTGGCTGGCATCATGCATGAGTGTTTATTAACTGAAGTTTTGTTTTAGCTCACCTTACCATCCTGTCATGGATAACGTGATCGATCCAGGCCTATATTTCAACAGTTTGAACATAAAGTTCTGCCTGTGTTTTCAGAGCACTTCGGCGCCCCCTAGAGGAGGGGATATGTTTGCACCCTTTTCCTTTTTCACATTCTGACATAAATCCATAACTTTTTGTCCTCGCTGAAGATCGATGACACGCTGATATATCAGTTCATAAGCCGAGGTTGCCGTGTCCGGTCAAGTGTGTTGTCTCTACTACTGCATTTTAATATCATATTTCTTTACGGTATGACAGCCAGACTTTCTCAGCCAAAGTATTTCCCGTTCTGTGGAGAGAGGAGACATGTTGGAGCTTATAAATCTGAGTTGACGTGCCACAAAAAACACCATGCTTTCTTTTATTTTTGTTTCCAACCAGAGCGAGATAAGAACCACCGAACACAAACGCATGGCGGGAATCGACTAACACCGTCACAAAGGTGAATTATGTTTCATAAAATCACTTTTGGCCTCAAACGTCTGAAATACATTCGATACTGCCACGGCAACTGCTTAGAAAACATGGTTTTGGTAAGACATCAGATAAAAAGCACTCGCGCAGCTGCGGGGGGAAGGAGTTAGTGGTCGGGTGAGGTATGTCTGATAGGAAAGATAGCAACAAATGTAATTTCATATAGTGCTGATGGATGGGGGCTACGTCGGGGGGATCCGCGGTATAAAGGAGCATGTAGAACAGTTAATAAGCCACTAAACACTAAGAGCTTTGAAACTCTTTGGCCCCCTGAACAAATTAAAGTGTGTCTAATTGAATAATGAGTGACTGTGATGGACCAGTGCAAACGCTAAATTAAACCAGTACAAGCTTACAGCATATGTCACTGTAAAGACCATAACGGCCACTTTATTAGGTACACCTGTACAACATCGAATCGGCCAATCACAGGCCAGCGACTCCGAAAAAGAGGAAATATCCAGTGAGCGTCAGTTCTGTGGGAGAAATACCTGCCCGGGGACTGCAGGTGGGAATTAGTATAACCTGGCCAATGACATATGTGGGCAAAATAGTTGATTAATTTTTTAAAAAAATACTTCCCTTGATATGAGCGGTACTAGACTTGGCTACTGTTCCTAAGTTTGCCTCCTGAACACACACATTTTTTTTTTTTTGACTCAATTCTACAATGTTAAGTGGGTGAAGAAAAAACTCCTTAATCTTGTATTTGGGTCAAAAATGGGCACCCATAGAAATGAATGGGAAAAACGGTAATTTAGAGCATTCTAAAATAAGCCAAAATAAGACAGCAAAGTCACTTCATCTTTAGGTTTTAGCTCTAAGAACTTATTGGAATGATATTTTAATGTAGTTAAAAAAAATTAAAAAATAAAATATAAAAATAAGCATAATTTACATAGAAAATATGGTACTTTTTGAAGTAAATAAATTCAAAAATACCCCCAAAATAAAAAATTACACCATAAATGGATAGACAAAACTTTATCGAAGACAGTGATATAACATGTATAATAAATAAAAATTAGGATCACACCAAAGTCCTCTGTGCCCACCCCAGCAACCACCCAGAACACCCAAGCAACTAGCAATCACCCAGAACACCATAGCAACTGCCTAGCAACACCCTAGCATCAACCTAGAACACCCTAGCAACCACCAAGAATACCCTAGCAACACCCTAGCAACCACCCAGAACACCCTAGCAACCACCCATAATACCCTAGCAACCGCATACCAACCACCCAGAATACCCTAACAAAAGCCTAGCAACCACCCAGAACACCCTAGCAACTGCCAAGCAACACCCTAGCATAAACCTAGAACACCCTAGCAACCACCTAGCAACCACCCAGAACACCCTAGCAACCACCCAGAACACCTTAGCAACCACCCATAATACCATAGCAACCGCATACCAACCACCCAGAATACCCTAACAACAGCCTAGCAACCACCCAGAACACCCTAGCAACTGCCAAGCAACACCCTAGCATAAACCTAGAACACCCTAGCAACCACCTAGCAACCACCCAGAACACCCTAGCAACCACCCAGAACACCTTAGCAACCACCCATAATACCATAGCAACCGCATAGCAACCACCCAGAATACCCTAACAACAGCCTAGCAACCACCCAGAACACCCTAGCAACTGCCAAGCAACACCCTAGCATAAACCTAGAACACCCTAGCAACCACCTAGCAACCACCCAGAACACCCTAGCAACCACCCATAATACCATAGCAACCGCATAGCAACCACCCAGAATACCCTAACAACAGCCTTGCAACCACCCAGAACACCCTAGCAACCGGGTGGTGAGTTTTGCCACTGCAAGCACCACGTCACATTTTCTTCTGGAAATGTACATTCTAGATGCAAGTGTCAAAGTCCTGACAAAATGGGAATGGCTCCGTCTGTCAGGAGAAGCTTTTGTGCGTATAGCCTGCATTGTGTACTGTTCTCTGTAAAATGTAACCAATATATCTAATCCCTAAGGTGTTATATATAACTAAAGCATTTCCTAATGTTTCCTAAAGTTTTTACAGCTGTCGAACCAAAGGCCTCAAACCGCTAAATGAAACGTCCACATTAAGCACATTTGTTATTATTGAACCACTGAAATTAGTTTTTTTTTCACTGTGGCATGAAGGAATAATAATGATAAAACGAGGGAGTCGAGCCAAAGGTTTATCAGCTCTAACAGTCCCGGACGCTCCGTGCTCCTGCCAAAAAATGATGCTTTTTATATGAAGCTGGAGCGGCTACAAACATTTACAATCAAGACTAATGCTGAAGGCCTTAATGAACGTACAAATGTGTCTTTCACATTACCACAGTGACCTCTGTTTCCAACTTTATCTTTAATTATAAGATGGAGAAGCACCTGTCAGACGCACTTCAGTGTTTGGAAAAGGTAGAGCTCATTTCAGGATATATGGAGACTGATCGAGCATTTCTGAATAATGACCCCGAAAACAAAACGCAATCATTCAAATGTGCATTTGTTACAATAAAATAAAATATGGAAGCATATTGCTACTCTGTTTTTCTGAAATAACAAGTTAATTATCTCAGAATTATTAGATATTTTTTCATGAAAAAAGTTTTGCTCTGTTTTTCTGAATTAACGAGTTATTAATTATCACACAATTATTAGATATTTTTTCATGAAAAAAAGTTTTCTGTTTTTCTGAATTAACGAGTTATTCATTATTATTAGATATTTTTTCATAAAAAAAATTTTTTCTCTGTTTTTCTGAACTAACAAGTTAATTATCTCAGAATTACGGGATATTTTTTTGGGGAAAAAAAGGTTTTACTCTATTTCTCTGAATTAACAAATTAATTATCTCAGAATTATGACAGAAATAGAGTTTTTGCTCTGTTTCTATCTCTTAATTCTGAGATAATTAACTTGTTATTTCAGAAAAACAGAGTATATTTTTTTCCTCAAGTGAATGCAATACGCTTCCATAATAATATAATAATATAATAATATAATATAATATAATATAATATAATATAATATAATATAATATAATATAATATAATATAATATTGTTTTTCAAGACAATTAAGTCTTCCCTTGTATTCTCATTACTGTGATGCATTTGGACATTTTAATTCTCATTATTCTCAAAGGTTAATTTCATTAGACTGTAATACAATGACCTTTTTTTAAATTAAATCAGCCTACATAAAAGCAAATATTAGCAAAATAAATGTATTAAAATGTAAATCATTCTAAAAAAAACAGTTGCCATGCAAACAATGGTCCTATTTATAAAAATAATTTGATAATATATATATATATTTATATATTATATATATTATATATTTAAAAGAGCTTGAAGGGAAATATTGCTTTGAACAAATGAGAGTGAGGCAGCATTAGTCAAGCATCCTAAATCATTCAGCTAACAGCATTAAACACTGAACTGTGTGTGTGTGTGTGTGTGTGTGTGTGTGTGTGTACAGATTAATGCTTTTATTTGAGCTCAAATCATCATGTTTGAGGGTTATGAAAAGCAGGACTAGGATGCTGCTTTATTAATTCTGAATGGCCTATTAGTGGCTTTTAATGTGCATGTCTTTATGGCGATGTCTTCACGCAGTGGACTCGTCCTCCATGAATCAGTGCCGGGGCCAATTTCTCCATACATTCAGTGTGAGGAAGACTTTTTTAAGACACCAAATTAGGGCTCTAATGTGGTCCTATTGATTTTCTCTCCTTTAATTTGTTCCTTATTTATGGCCTGTGTTTCTTTGCAGTGAAGAAACGAGAAGGAGAACATCCGAAGTAATGCGAATATCACCTCGACTGTGACCGCTCACCTTCACAGAGATCTGGCTATGGAAGTATTTTAATTTCTTCAACATGAGTATTTAAAAACATTCCTTAATAAATAGATCGAATCAATCCATGAACAAAAGTTGAATCACAAACTTTGATTTGTAGAGAAATACTTATTGAAATAATATTTGAATCAGATTTTGTTTATTTGAAACCGGCTGTCATTTTAATGTATTTGCATATCAGAAAACGCCAATATGTAATTTTACCCCGATAAAAACAGTATCATATTGAAGCTACTTCATCGCATTATGATAAGCATGCAGTTTCTAAGGCCTCTAGACTTTGTTCATCAAGTAAAAGTCTTTTAGCGTAATTGTACAAACGTCCTCTTTCAGCTCGAGCTTCACGAGTCTTTCTGTGTCAAATCTGACCTGATTTATTCAAATAAACATAAGAATAACTTTGATAGTGTAATATTTCAACTGCACTGTAAAAAATATTGATGGTTTAACTTAAAGTAAGTAACCTGGTTGCCTTAAAATTTTAAGTTGATTGAACTGGAAAAAGTGAGTTAATACAATGAAGGAGAATGATTTAACCAGCAGAAACTCAAAATTATATGTTAAGTGAAATAAACAAATTATTTAAGTTGATTTGACAAAAGAAAAAATTTGATTTCACTGTAAAAAAAAATATTGTTGGTTTAACTTAAAAAAGTAAGTAAACTGGTTGCCTTAAAATTTTAAGTTGATTGAACTGGAAAAAGTGAGTTAATAGAATAAAGGAGATTAATTTAATCATCAGAAACTCAAAATAATAAGTTATCGCAACTAAATAAATTATTATAAATTTGATTTGACAAAAGAAAATATGTTGTGATAACAAATCTTGAAAATATTTTTTACAGTGAAGCATCAGTCATCATCATTTTATAGAAAAATCATTAAATATGATCATCAGGCTTTTGTATTGCATTGTATTATGTTTTAAAACTACAGATCATCAAACTAAGGATTTAAATATCATTTTATTGGCAGATATTGATATTTATATGCATTTTATGAAATTATCTGCTGCACTGTTATGAATATATCAGTAGCCATCTGAAAATCTTACTCAATTTTTGCTCTGAGTGAAATCAAGCTGTTTTTTCCTCCATATTCTCACTATATCTTACTAAATGAGCCATAAGAGCCTGATGCATCGTAGGTGAAATGTATAATTCATTTTGTCAATAGGTTTAGTAAAGCATTCCGTTTAGAAAAATCAGACTATTATTTCACCCCGTCAGTCTTTACAGGGGAAAGGAGCTCATTTTCATTCCCGTCAGGTAAAGTCGACTCGACAGGCTGCTGGTGGCATCCAGTGAGATAAACACGTTTATATTCCACTGTAAACACACATCTGTGTGATTGAAAATGTTTAGTGCACACTTTATGAGGAGCACCTTGTTATGAAAGCAGATCTGCTTCATGTTCGCCGTGTTTGTACACACACGTCTGTTTGTTGGCTTGTTTGCACCAAACTCAGACCTGTTGTGTTCTGTCATGTGCATGTCGGGAAAGCAAACACATCTGCTTAATTAAGCGCGATTCAAGCGGTCCGTGAATATCACTCGAGCTCAGAATATCATGACGGATGGAGAACGTGTGTAGAAAAGCATGAAGCGTTCCTGACTGCATGTTTACAAACGTTGGGGTGCAGAAACAGCACATTATGACCTGCTCGGACTCAAACTACATGAGCTAAGACACTATTTCCACAGGCTGGTCTGTAAAGCGGGACTGAAGTGCCAGCTGCCGGCGTTTAGACATATGGAAGCGAAATAATACTCACATGCCAGTCGGTCTGAGGTGACGGAGGGTTCACGGCTGATGCTGGTTCCAGATCTGATGATGACAGGCTGTTAAAACGCTTCATTATGGCCTTCACTAGGTTGAAACTGTGACACCAGGAAAATATACAAAACGTCAAATCTTGGGAAAAACCTTAAAGGCCTCGAGGTGTCTAAAATAAAGCTTTAAAATAGCCAACAGGTACACTGTAAAATAATGATCGTGATTTTAACGGTAAAAGACGATGCAAAACTGTTGATTGGTTAACAACAGAAAGTTTCCTTATTATTTAGATCGAACTGTACATTTAATATAATTTTAGTAAAAGTATATTAAATGTACAGTTCGATCTAAATAGTAAGGAAATTTTCTGTTTAAGCCTATCGTCTGGTTCCACCGACGGCGCATGCGCACGGTTGAGGCTCGCGAAAGCGGAAAATATGTTACTGTTTGAAAAGGCGGCAGATTTGATATGCTGTGTATGTGTCTGTTGTGTAAATATCAGACATCCCAAGTCTCCCAGAAGTTCCGGGTGTCTCCCGAGGTCCGCAGATTGATAGCGGCTCCCTAATGACCGCAAATTAGTTCAAATCTCCCGGAATCTAGAGCGAGCGAGCAAGAGTGCGCACGTACAACTGTACAGCGCGCGCGCGACAGAGCGAGAGAACCCTTGCGCATGCGCAGTAGTATAACCTGTGGGGGGAAAGGCGTTTTTAAACCTTATTTTGGGGCAAAGTAATCAAACTTTTTCAGCGATTTTTATCATATTTTACTGTTGTTTCTATAAATCCAGTTTTTATGTCCTGGTGACCAGTGAAAGTGCAGTTTTGACTCGACCCTTTCAAGATAGGAGCCTGCATGGTCTTGTTAGTCCGAAATAGCTGCCCGTAGGCGTTGCCAAGTTGGTGCCCGAGTGGCATGACTAACGTTAGCCTAAAAGGACTAGTCTTTGGTAAAACCAATAACATTGATACCGTATTTTTGACGGTAAAGTTCTGGTAACCACAGCTTTTTTTTTTTTTTTTCATAAAAACAACAGGATTTTTTTTACAGCGTTGAATGAATTTAGCTCACACTGCCTCTGAATATGGTGCTTGCAACGCCAAGGTTATGGGTTTGATTCCCAGGAGTGCATGAACTGATTTAATGTGTATCTTGATTTCAATATGAGCTGCATCTGCCAAATGCAAGAATGAAAGTCTCTTCTGCTCACCAAAGCTGCATTTATTTAATCAGATAACAGTAAAACAATTTTTAAATATTATTAGGATATAAAATTGTGATTTTCTATGTGAATATATAGTAAAGTGTAATTTATTCCTGTGATTTCCAGCATCATTACTCCAGTCAGTGTCACATGATCTTTCAGAAATCACTCTAATATGATACAATTTCTCAGAATTGCAATGACACGTTCGACTTTATATCTTGCAATTCTGAGATAAAGTCCCAATAACCTTTTTAATTTTTTATTTGGTGGAAACAAGCTTCCATACATTTCTAATCATTATCAATGTTGAAAATAGTTAAAGCCCTGATATATTTTATTTTTAAGGATTCTTTGATGACTAGGAAGTTTAAAAAAATCATCAGTAACATTATAAATGCCTTTACTGTCACTTTTGATCAATTTAATGCATCCCTGCTGAATTAAAGTATTAATTTCATTTCCCAAACCCTCAAATGCAAACACGCACAGACTGCAATAAATAACCATGTTATCAAATGAAGAATGTTGCTGAGATCTGATGTGTTCGCTTGGTGTTTAGTGACATTTTCACTCAAGTGATTTTCCCTCGAGAAGGACAAGCGTACAGGGCTGCAAGTTTTGGGCTGAAATCAGGCCAGAACGTCCCGTCTCCCTGACCCGTCGTGACAGGATTGCTGACCCGAACCCCAGCAGTGCTGATGCTTTCATCCTCACAGAGAAAAACAGCTTAGACGCTAGCAGAGCTTAGCGCAGTGTGACACTTTAGATACCAACAGCACTTTCTGAATGAATAAGGAGCGAATGGAAAGGCAAGCAGGAAACATCAATAAACCGCAGTATATGACGGATGACGCTGACCTTGGAGGACCTTCGTGGTTTGGCCCTCTTTGGGGAGAATATTTCACCTTGAACCAATGAAGGCAAACATTTTAATGCCCTGAATAAATCAAAGGCAAATCAAAGAGTTTGGGTAATAAAATCATCACAATCATTGGTCTTATGTGTGCTGCAACATTGTTATGCTTTGATAAATGTATTAAAACTTGAAAGGAACATGAATAAAAAAATTTGAAAAAAGCCAATTGAAATAAGAAATTAAATGAGCTTTCAGAGGAAGTGAGTGCAGGATATCAGGACGAGCGTTTCTTCTTCATCGACGTCAGGATTCAGGACGAACGTTTTTTTCTTCATCGACTTCACGTGGACAGATATGGTAAACACTGCTGGTGGTCCACCGACACAAACGTCTCTGCCGCTGGCGAATCAGGAACATGTGTTTTCCTCATCATGCTGATTAAGGCGTTTGGCTGTTTGTTACTCATTTATTTTCAATCTCCTGCATTTGCTATCTGATATTGTTCATGTCAATTATATTATAATGCTGGGATTGAGAGAACACTTTCAGCTGGAGTCCACAAAGCAGATGCTGATCTGTGACCTTGAGCAGCATTTTAATTAAATTATGGCATCAAAATTCAATTATGGCAGAGTTGGGCAAAATTCTTAATTAATTAATTAGTTGAAGATCTGCGACACAATGATTACATTATTCATTTTATGTTTTCTTTAATGTAGCTATAAATATGAAAATTATGCCTATTTCTTCCTTAATATGCATTTCCCTCTCTAAATACTACATTTTTAAATAAATTAAGAACAATGTTTAAGTTTGCCATACAGCCCCACTATGTTTTCAGATAACTTTATACATTTTAATATATTAAACTGAATACAATAAAAAAAACACAAAACAATAAATCATATAAAATAAAATATCTTATTGTTGTTTAATTTTTTTCATGATGCTGAAAATATATATAATTAATAATAAAAATGATTATATATATATATATATATACAGTATATATATATATATATATATATACTGTATATATAATTAAAATATTTACAAGTGTAAATAAATTCAAATATTTTATTTTATATATATATAATGTAATATTAAAATTATTAGGACAATTACATTGTGTGTGCATGTGATAAAATGATTATATATATATATATATAATTTAAACATTTACAAGTGTAAATATATTCAAATATTTTATTTTATATATATATATATATATATATATATGTGTAATATTAAAATTATTAGGACAATTACATTGTGTGTGCATGTGATAAAATGATTATATATATACATATATAATTTAAACATTTACAAGTGTAAATATATTCAAATATTTTATTTTATATATATAATGTAATATTAAAATTATTAGGACAATTGCATTGTGTGTGCATGTGATAAAATGATTATATTCAAATATTCAAATATTTTATTTTATACATAATGTAATTATTAGAACTATTACATTGTGTGTGCGTGTGTTTTCAGGAGCTTTTATTCAAGTTTGAATAAACTAGTTCAATTTTCCAATCAAATTCGAGAAACATTTTGACATCACAGTAAGTAAACCAAAAATGTGGTTTGACTCCAGCAGAAGCCATCTGTAAAATAATAGCAATTTAGCGCTTGTTTTGATTCCCTTCTCTCACAGCTAGACTCAAATCGAGACACTATTTCAAGAACACTTTGTAAATGTCATGGAGGCAGAGCTCCTGTTATCTGAAAGGTTCTGGCACACATTCAACGATAAACTCCACGGCACTTCCCTGGTTCCTCAACGCGGGCATTTGGCACACGGAGACGAGCGAGGTCACGCAATTTGAGAACAGCTGTAAAATATGTGCCGGGGATCGAGACAGAGCGTCTTCAGTCCGTCTTGATAAATGGATCTTATGTGTGGAACCCAAAACGGGTCACAGACCCCCATCTGACAACAGCTCGTTCACATGCTGCCTTAGAAAAGCACAAATATTATTGCACTAATTAGATCTTAGAGACTCAATCAGTAGAATGTTTATTTTGGACAGGCACGGATATCACAATGTCTTCGGCCTCCTCGTCTCTGATAACACATCCTGCTTTGAATGGAGACCTGAACACACTTTTTAAAGTCATTAGAAAAGTTCAAGCTGCCAAAAACACAATCTGTGAGATAACAGCGAGAAACCTCCCAGACGGCACGACTATGAAAAACAGCAACCCATCACTGGAGACGTCAGAGCTGAAAGAAGATCTGAACGCTTCAGAATATGGGAATCATTAAGAAACTCCTCACATTCACAGGGTTGTTGGTTTTTCCTGCACAATTTAAAGTTCAGCCAAAAATGAAAAGTGTTATCATTCACTCACCCTCATGTTCTTTCACACACGTATGACGCTGTTTCTCGTGCTTTCTGAGCTTGTCAACCCCTGGACCCTCTCTCTCTCTCTGCTTGCACTGTACGGAAAAGAAAATTATTTTAGCATTTATAAAAGTCAAGCAGGTTTAGAAAGACATGAGGGTGAGCAAATGATCACTCAATCTTAATTTGGAGATGAACAAACCCTTTAATTGGCTCTTTGTGCAGGATCATTAGTGTCTTTATACTGAAAACGCATATGTTTCTCCAAATTTTGCCAGGTGGATAAACTTGTATTGATATCTATGGTTGTACCGGCATTGCAAATGTTACATATGTCACAATCTTCATATTACATTTCTGTAGAAAATGTACTCGCAAAACATGAGAGTATTAGACTATAGAATGGTGATTTTGAGTATGACTGTTATATTGAGTATAGCATGTTATATTGTTAAATATTAAAATGAAAATGCCTTGTTGATGCGAGAGGTCAGAGGAGAATGGGCCGACTGATTCAAGCTGATAGAAGAGCAACTTTGACTGAAATAACCACTCGTTACAACCGAGGTATGCAGCAAAGACACAACACACACAACCTTGAGGCGGATGGGCTACAACAGCAGAAGACCCCACCGGGTACCACTCATCTCCACTACAAATAGGAAAAAGAGGCGACAATTTGCAAAATTGGACAGTTGAAGACTGGAAAAATGTCGCCTGGTCTGATGAGTCTCGATTTCTGTTGAGAATTTGGCGTAAACAGAATGAGGACATGGATCCATCATGCCTTGTTCCCACTGTTGGGCTGGTGGTGTAATGGTTTTCTTGGCACGCTTTATGCCCCTTAGTGCCAATTGGGCATCGTTTAAATGCCACGGCCTACCTGAGCATTGTTTCTGACCATGTCCATCCCTTTATGGCCACCATGTCCCCATCCTCCGATGGCTACTTCCAGCAGGATAATGCACCATGTCACAAAGCTGGAATCATTTCAAATTGGTTTCTTGATCATGTCAATGAGTTGACTGTACTAATATGGCCGCCACAGTCACCAGATCTCAACCCAATAGAGCATCTTTGGGATGTGGTGGAACGGGAGCTTCGTGCCACAAATCTCCATCAACTGCAAGATGCTATCCTATCAATATGGGCCAACATTTCTAAAGAATGCTTTCAGCACCTTGTTGAATCAATGCCACGGAGAATTAAGGCAGTTCTGAAGGCGAAAGGGGGTCAAACACTGGTATGGTGTTCTTAATAATCCTTTAGGTGAGTGTATATATATATATATATACATGTATTAGTGAGTGATGGAATAGTATGAATCGTATCATCTCTCTATCTCAATGAGCATTTCTGCATTTGCATTAAAGTGACTGAAGTCTACAGGACAATGTTTGTAGTTTTTTAACACTTTTTATTTGTGTTTGTAGTTCTAATTGAATAGCATGGCTTGTGGGAAAAATGATCTGTTTGAGTGTGCATGGACCTGCACTTTAGGTTTCCACCAGAGATAATAAAGCATCCGGTTCTCCGCTGTCGTGCGGCTCGCGTCCGGTTAGCCTCCGCGTCAGTGAAGCTCTCAGCATCCGTTCACACACCAGCGTAATGAGGCGACTGGAGCCTGTAATCACGACTGATGTGTTCAGAGCGTCGGGTTGAACTCATCAATATCCTGGAGAATTTCCTATCGGGTTCCTCAGAGTCGAGCATCGGGTTTCAACTGAAATCTAGTTTATGTGTCCAGAGAGGACATAAAACGCTCGAAATATGACCCACATCTATCACAAAGAAGAATTTAAGGAAATTAAGAAAGAGCTATGTGCAATGTTCAGGCTTCTTGGGCAAATGTAGGATATCCGATCCCCTGATATCCATAAGAGACGAGGAGATGTTTGGGAGAGTCCGCGGTCCGGGACGCCTGCACATCATCATCATGGAGATTTCACTCAGGAGAACCAAGAAAACTCGTATCTGGTGACCAAATGAAGACTGATGGCTCTGTGTAAGTCAGAATTCATCAACATAATTTCATTTATTTCCATTTCCTCAACCCATGTGGTGTTTTTTTTTCATGAACACATGTGTTTGTGCTGTCATTACGAAGCAGAAACCATATCGGCTTTAAGCACCGCTGCTCATGGTATCCGAGAGGGGAAAACACATGACAAATGAAATGCGATTCCTCACTGGACTGTGGAGATAAGAAAAGCCAATAAGAGCCTGAGCTCCTGAAAGGCCCCCGGTGACATGTGCGGTACAGAGGATTTGGTTGGTGGAGTTTGTGATTGACATCCACTATTCGGCCCCCGGGAAGAAAGAGCCGAGTATAAAGATATCGTGTTTAGCCTTCAGCGGCCACAATATCCACCTCAACAAGAGCATCTGATCGGGTGTCACCTGTGAGGAGAACACAGCGCTACGCTCTCACAGCAGATCATGTGCATTGGTATTAACATCAGCTGTGCTTCATTCTGAATCAAACTGACAATGCTTTATAAATTCCAATTAAAGTCCTGCAGTTAAATGAAGCGGGTGCATAATTGCAATACAAGTTTGAATGCAAGACGTTTTTCAGGACAAACCTTACATTTTAACAAGACTCAATCTGAAAGTTTAAAGGTTTAAAACATGGACTGAATAAAGGATGGATGGATTGACAGATGGACGAATGGATGGACTGATTGAAGGATGGATGGGTGGATGGACTGATTGAAGGATGGATGTATGGATAAAGGATGGATAGATGGATGGACTGAATAAAGGATGGATGGATGGATTGACAGACAGATGGATGGATTGATGGACTGAATAAAGGATGGATGGATGAATGGATGGGTGGGTGGATGGACTGAATAAAGAATGGATAGATGGATGGATGGACTGATTGAAGGATGGATGTATGGATAAAGGATGGATAGATGGATGGACTGATTAAAGGATGGATTGATGGATTGACAGACAGATGGATGGATTGATGGACTGAATAAAGGATGGATGGATGGATGGGTGGGTGGATGGACTGAATAAAGGATGGATAGATGGATGGATGGATGGACTGAATAAAGGATGGCTGGATTGACAGATGGACGGATGGATGGATGGACTGATTGAAGGATGGATGGATGAATGGACTGATTAAAGGATGGATGGACTGATTAAAGGGTGGATGGATGGATAAACGATGGATAGATGGATGGACTGATTAAAGGATGGATGGATGGACTGAATAAAGGATGGATGGATGGATGGATTGATTGATTGACAGACGGATGGATTGATGGACTGAATAAAGGATGGATAGATGGATGGATGGATAGGCTGAATAAAGGATGGATGGATGGATGGACTGATTGAAGGATGGATGGATGGATGGACTGAATAAAGGATGGATGGATGGACTGAATAAAGGATTGATGGATGGATGGACTGATTGAAGGATGGATGGATGGATGGACTGAATAAAGGATGAATGGATGGATTGACAGACGGATGGATGGATTGATGGACTGAATAAAGGATGGATAGATGGATGGATGGATGGATGGATAGACTGAATAAAGGATTGATGGATGGATGGATGGATGGACTGATTAAACTTAAAGGATGTTTGTTTGGATGTGGATGGATGGATGGACAGATTAAAGGATAGATGGACGGATGAAAATATGGATGAATGGATCTCACCAACCCCAAATATGCTTTTGGCAGAAGCTTTTCTCCAAAGCGAGCCGCAGTGCATTAAACTATAAAGTTGTTGTCTACATGATTAACTGGGATTTGAAATTGTGACTTTGCCGTTTTTCACCACGTTTCAACAGTTCAAGCACAGCTTTTCAAAAACGCCATGATACAACCGCTGTACAAAGCCAAAAATCATGGCATTTCTGATCTACAAAAACAAGGTTTGTGTCAGATTCCCCCCAGCGCTTCTCAACTGAGCTCTGAGAACATTCAGAAACACACCATGAAAATCATTCAAACTCTCTCGTTTCACTAATGGCCTCCCAGCGGATCCGGGACCGAAATTTAGGACAGAGAACAGAAACACTGCTGAGAAACGCTTTGGACGTTTCTGATAGCTCTATCGAACACACACTTCTGAAATCACGTTTTTTTTGGAAACACTCCTGCCAGTTTCTCTAACCTGAGTCCAACTCAAGCGTCAGTCTGCTGGGAATGACTGTCATTTTCTCTCAACAAAATGGGATTTGGCCGAACGGTTGCACAGATCCGTCTCACTGAGGAACTTTAATGTTACACCGCGACTCTCCACTCCAAATGTCACAGAAATCATCATCAACGAGAAAGAGAGAGAGAGAGAGATGTCTGAAATTGACCTGGCTAGATTCCAATATCTCCCTCATCTTTATAATCTCATGCATTTCAGTGGAAAACAACAGTGTCAGAGGAAGCGCATCACTCATGCGGACGCGAGCGACTCTCTCTCCATTAACCCAGTCCTTCACTCCCAGACCTCCAGATCACTCTTCCAGCTCCACACATTTCAGTTGGACTGGCAGAGCACAGACGCAGAAACTGGCCTCTTTCTGACAGATGAGTGTGTGTATGTGTGTGTGTGTGTGTGAGCAAGAACAGGAATCATTTCACAGCGCAGAGTAACTTAACTTTCCGTGTAATGTTTTTCCTCAGGAGTGAGAAATGCTTTTTCATGCGATTCCCTTTAGATGCGAGTCAAATCACAGATACAAGAGGATCCCAGCGAACAGAAATGTATATCTTTAGAGCGTTTTGGAAAGGTTATGAAAACGTTATGTTCTCTTGAGATTCAAAGCATCCAGTTTTTGAACGTTTTTCTAATTGCGAATCTGTTAAAGGAACAGTCCATTTATCAGCAAATATTATAGGAATATTACTTTTGAATGTTCTGTGAAGGTTCAGAAACAAGTAGTAACCTCTTAACGATGTTCGACAAATGTTTATTTTACAGTCCTGTTCCTCATACGGATGAGCTCGCTCTGTTAGCTGGAATCAGGCATTCTGATCTGTTTACATACATTTGAATAGAATACATCCCTCCATCCATCTATCCATCCGTCCATCTATCCATCAATCCATCCATCAGTGAATCTATCCGTCCATCCGTCCATCCTTTCGTCCATCCATCTATCAATCCATCCATCTGTCCAACCATCTATTCCTCCATCCATCCATCCATCTGTTAATCCATCCATCCATCCAATCCATCCATCTGTCAATCCATCTGTCAATCCTTTCATCCATTCATGCATTCATCTGTCCATCTATCCATTCATCAGTCCATCCATCATCCATTCATCTGTCCATCCATCTTCTGTCAATCCATCCATCTATTCATCCGTCCATCCATCCGTCCATCCATCCATCAGTCAATCTATCCGCCCATCAGTCTATCCTTTCGTCCATCCATCTATCGATCCATCTGTCAATCCATCCATCTGTCCAACCATCTATTCCTCCATCCATCCATCCATCTGTTAATCCATCCATCCAATCCATCTATCTGTCAATCCATCTGTCAATCCTTTCATCCATTCATGCATCCATCTGTCCATCTATCCATCTATCCATTCATCAGTCCATCCATCATCCATTCATCTGTCCATCCATCTTCTGTCAATCCATCTATTCATCCGTCCATCCATCCATTCATCCATCCACCTGTCAATCCATCTGTCCATCCTTTCATCCATTCTTGCATCCATCCATCATCTATCCATCTGTCCATCCATCCATCTGTCCGTGTATCTATCTATCCATCCATCCATTTGTCCATCCATCCATCTGCCCATCCATCCATCTGTCCGTGTATCTATCTATCCATCCATCAGTCCATCCATCCATTTGTCCATCCATCCATCCATCTGCCCATCCATCCATCTGTCCATCCATCCATCATCATCCACCCGTCCATCCATCCATCATCTATCCATCTGTCCATCCATCCATCTGTCCGTGTATCTATCTATCCATCCATCCATTTGTCCATCCATCCATCTGTCCGTGTATCTATCTATCCATCCATCAGTCCATCCATCCATCCATCAATTTGTCCATCCATCCATCCATCCATCATCCATCCCTCTGTCCTTCCATCAAAAGTTTACAAATGAAACTCATTAATTTCACATTTTTCTAATTAATGGCTAATGGCTTTTTCCATTAAAAATACTATCAGCACAACATTTAACATTTCTAATTATATATATTTCTTTAATTAAAAAAAACAAATTTGAGCCGGTCTCTCTTGCTCTAATGACAGAAGCAGAACGAGTTCTTCAAACAATACACTGTTTCAAGTTCTGCTGTTTGAGCCCAAAGAAAACAATAACACACGAAACTGTTCACTGGCAAACGCACACAGCATATTCTGGAGAAACCATTACAGGCCATCTGTATTCCTCATAATTAGTTCCAAACACAAATGAATCCAGTTTGCCCAGCATTGGTAGCAACAGAAATAAACCAAAGAGATGGCAATGACAAGCTCACATGAATCATTGCGTCATCTTCAGTAACGGTCACTGAAATCCCAGATCAGAGCAATGATTCATACAATAGCTCAGAAACCAAGCGGAGAACATTTAATGATTCGTGCAGTTGGTGTAAATAAGGTCTGAGTGTCTCCATCTCTGTCAGACTCATCTCAATCAATAGCCATGATTCATGAGTCTGCCAGATCAAATACATACACAAATACATTACGGCTTTGCTCTGCTGATTTGTGCGCGGCATGTTTACTGTGGTAATCAGTGTAAATCAACCGGACGTGCCGTCAAACAGCCGTGAGCTTGTGAAGACACAGATTTTTCAGAGTGAGGATTTGTTTCAGATGGTGAGATCTTAAACCTTCATGGATCTTACTCCGGATAAACACATGCTGTTCTCAGAGGGTCGCGTACTCTTATTCGACAAATTAAATTGATCAAAAGTGACAGTAAAGACATTAACCCTCTGGGGTTGTTCGGCCCAAATGGACCCGAAAAATGTAAATCATTTTTTTTTAAAATCACAGCTTCCTCGGAATGGTCCGAAATTTGGTGACTTTGTTGGTTTTTGGTATTTGAACACCCAAAAAAATTGGGGACGGGATGTGAATAGTCTAAGTGGTTGTAAAAAAAACAGTCACACTTGGGGTGTTCGACCCGCATGGAAAATGAATGGGAAATTGGCAAAAATGTGAAAATAGTGAGTTTTTTTGTGCGTACAATCTACAAATCAGCCACGATCTTGAAAAAAAGCACACAACAGTAAAGGGGTGAATCTATAAAACATCAAGAGTGCAAAACAGACACATCCACACACACAAACACACTTTTATACACAAACACGCCAAAAAATTCAGATTATACAATGCTCAGTTTGTCCGACCAGATGGCATCCATCTGATTTCAAAAAATTTGCTTTTATGAGGCCTAGGCTTGACTCTAAAATGAAATACAGCTTTAAAATATATATATATATATATATATATATATATATATTTTATATTTTTTCTATTATGTTCAATGGGGGAAATTTTGTCATAATTATTGCATTAATACTAATTATAAAAAAAAAATATTTTTGAAATTTTCTCAAAACACCAAAAAAGAAAAGAAAAAATATTATAAAAAACGAGTAAAAAAAAAAATCATGATTTAATCATGAAATCATGAAATATGAATCCCGCCCTTTGGGTCCATTTGGACTCGAACACCCCGAGTGTGACTCTGAAACGAACAACCCCAGAGGGTTAATAATGTTACAAAAGAGTTAAAAAACTCTATATTCATCAAAGAACTCTGAAAAACATTATGTATCCCGGTTTCCACAAACATAATAATCATACCTGTGTCTTGATCATCAAATTAGAGTGATTTCTGAAGGATCATGTGACACTGAAGACTGGAGTAATGATGCTGAAAATCACAGGAATAAATTACACTTTACTATATATCCACATAGAAAACAGCTGTTTACATTGTAATAATATTTTAAAATTTTACGCTATTTTTGATCAAATAAACGCATGAAAAAACCTTACCAGCGTCAAACTTTCCAGATGAATAGATCTATAACAGAAACATAACAGTGCGTTGGCAAGTGAACATAATGATTTTCAGCATCTCATCCATTTCTGTGACAGGAATCCTCTAAATGATTCGCTCGTGTTTTTCAGTATGTGAGATTTTGAACTGAACTGAACGCAGCGATCATAGATCAACAATGCAGGAATGTAATCTTTGCACAAAGATACACCCATTAATTCTTATAAAACGCTCTTCCAATGAAAACTGTCATGGGAAAGACAAAGAGAGTCACTTTCACTTGCCTTTGTATTCAAATGAAAATACATGCAGTTCCCAGAGCTGTATTAAAGTATAGCGTGGCTCGTCCATAAACACAAGCCCGGCGGCGTGACGGTGGTCCAGGAGGCGCGTCACGGGTCAAAGGTCACAGCAAAACCAGAAGAGCGCAACATCTGCCAGACACATCCGAGCGAAATCCCCCAGGACCCGAACGTCCATCGGCACACGGGAAAAGACCTCGCGTTCACCCTCTCACTGCCACCGTGACAAGTTCGTCCGCCGCCGACCTCTGACCCCGAGAGCGACCCACCCGTGACGCCCTGTAGTCTGAAGCCAACCGTAAAGATAATAGCAAACACACCCAGCATAAACACAGCCAGACTTCCCGTAAATAGAGCATCGAGACATTCTTTCTCTTCCAGATGTGTTGAAAAGTTATAGATGTAATGCAAACCCCGTTTGTGTCATTAAACACACATATATGGTGTTTTCCACGCCAAAACAATCAATATATAGTCCTGTGCAGATGTCACCTTCATATCCGCCTGCTCTGCGAGATCTGCATCTTGAAGTCATTTTCCAGCCGATTAATCAACGGTGAAGCGTGCGTTTATCACGGATGAGATATCAGCGCTTGTTTACGCAGACAAGTTACCTTTTGTGCTTAATTAACCAGTCGCATTCTCACTTTCATTATGAATCTAATTATCTGTCATTTCAACCTGGCCATGTGGGTGATATTAAGATTATAAGACAATTCTGAAAGTCATCGTTCATTGTAATTGCTCAGTTAAACTTCACAATCTCAATCACTGAATATTCATAAAGTAGCTGACGTGACGTCGCATGTTTGAGGCATCTACACCTATTTCAGTGCTATATGAGTCATTCATATATGCATATGAAGGATTATTAGGCAAAATCATGTTTATATGGATGTACGATTTAAAGGTTTGGGGTCGGTAAGATATTTTTTTTATGTTTTTGAAGGAAATCTCTGATATTCAATCTTAATATTAAAAATATTGTACAAATGTTTCAACATTCTTTGATAAATAGAACGTTCAAAAGAACAGCATTTATTTGACATATAATATTTTGTGACATCATAAATAAATGCAAGTGCACAAACATCTAATCTTTCTTCAAAACAATTTTTTTTAATGACCTTCAAAAGTCAAGACTTTCTAAAGACAGGGTTTGTCAAGCCAAGATGACCGACTTTCCTTGTGCAGTTTTCTTTGCTGATCTATATTATTTATTTGGCAACACATTACAATAAGGTTCATTAGTTAAAGGGGTGCTATAATGCCCTTTTCACAAGATGTAATACGTCTCTGATGTCCCCAGAGTGTATATGTGAAGTTTTAGCTCAGATATTTTTATATAGCATGTTAAAATTGTCACTTTTTGAGGGTGAGGAAAAAACGCACCGTTTTTGTGTCTGTCTCTTTAAATGCAAATGAGCTGCTGCTCCCGCCACAGGGGGGCGGAGCTACAACAGCTCGTGTCGTTTTACCCCCCACACACACACATGAACATTTCAAAAACTTTCATGTTCAAACTGTCAAAGATGGAGACTTAAGAAGAAGTGACACCATGTAGAAGCAACAGGACACTTCTGAATGGTTAGTTGATGAATTTATGTAGGCTAGACATTGATGAGCATATTCTCTCATGATAATCTATAAATCACGTTCTAGGGTTGGTGATGTCACTAACCTGTGAGGAATTTTGTGTAGTCTCTACAAGGCGTTTGTTGTAGTCCATATAAAGCAATTTCTGTAAAATAAAACGCAAACAGCAACATTACACACTAACTAAAGTTAGAAAAGTGAAATCATAATGAACCCCCCCTTTAACATTAGTTAATGTATCTAACATAAACTAAAAATAAGCAGAACATTTGTTAAAGTAGGCCTACTTATTAATCTTTGTTGATGTTAGTTAATAAAAATACAGCTGTTTATTGTAGGACTGGGTAATAAATATCGATTTCTCGATATTAATCGATTCTCATTTTTACGAACCGATATCGATTCTTTAATCTCAAGAATCGATTAGTCGTCCTGTTTCATCTGAATGAATGGATCACTGTATCGCGGCTGTGCACATCCAAAAAAATCTCAATAATCTTTGTCCTTTGTTACTATTGATATGAAACAAAGTCTCAATTTTCAAATTACGTCCATTTTCGTTAGAAATTTAAAAACATAAATAGCGTTTTGGCGCTGTGGCGTGAGATCGCTCTGGCTTAATAATACCAGTCACAGCGCCAAATAAACATGAATGAGCATCTGAAAGTGTGTTAAAGATAGTGTACAACTTATCCAAATCCGGATCATGTCACATTGATTCGCTCAATCAGCGTTTCAACCGTGGAAAGACATCAGTTAAACAGCTTGTAATCAATGTATCGTCATATTTACCTCAGAAAACCCAGATAAACTCGTTAGTCAGCTAGAAAAAATAACTCTAGAGAGGAGCATTTTGCTAAATATATACACCATATTACATATGCATTATAATCTTAATGTTCTTCAATATTTAATGCATATTTGAATAAATATGGCAAGTTTTTATGACAGCCACCATTTAAATGTTTATATTTCATATAATCTTCTTATTATAAAAATAAATAAAAGTGTAATTTAAGTGTTTGTATAGCTACAAAACAGTTCATTATTACCTTCATATTAGGCTAATGAAGCCTAGCAGGCTACAACTAGACTCCCATAGTTTACAGCATTAGTTAAGAGATTTGATTCCCTGAGAAAATTTGCCATTTATTGTAAATGATATCCAAAATAATCGATATTGAATTGAATCGTAAGCTTCTGAATCGAATTGTGAAATTTGTCTCAATACCCAGCCCTAGTTTATTGTGTGTTGGTGTTAGTTCACACTAACAGTGCATTAACTAATGTTAACAAATAGAACATTTGAATTTAATAATGTATTAGTAAATATTTAAAAGAATATTAATTAAAATTAAATATGATTAAATAAAAATATTAAATGCTGAAGAATAATTGTTCATTCATGTTAGTTAACTACTGAACCTTATTGTAAAGTGTTACCAATTATTTAAACCTCAGAGTCACATTTGCAGTGAAACTCAAAGATTCTTCAGTGCTATTAAGCGATTGTCAAAGAGTCAGGTCAAGTCAGTCAAACCCAGATCATCTTGAGCTGTCGGCGCACACACACTCTTGCACTCACACCGATGCCTGAGGCATGCATGTGTATTATGAAAGGAGGACGGTTGGATTAACCATTAATATGCATATATTTCTCTGATCATTAGAACAGCTTGATGTTGATGTTTGCATGAGGGATTAGATCTGAGTCCGTGTGTGCCGCTCAATAATGCATATGCATTGAGAATAGGCTACAGTGATGTATTAATACATGATGCGTGTCATTAAACTGTGGGTTGAACAGAAACGGATGAACTTTCGAGGATGTGCAATCATAAGTCACCGGCTCACATGAACAACTCCATTTGAGTTATTTAACCGCGGCTCGTTATTGCAAAGTCTGTATTCCTGGTAACAAATCTCTAAAATAAAAGAGATGACAGTGGCCATTATCCTATTTACACAGCTGCAGGAGACATGCGTTATCCCATCACTCTCTGTGCCCTGGGTTTGTGTTGAATCAGCGTATCATCATTTCTTTAAGCAGAAGTCCAGCTTGACATGCTCTCCTTTTCCCAGGGAATATCCCGCACGGATTGCCGCTACGTCTCGATCACTGATGCCGTTCAGGTGGGAAGAAAGGGAGATACGTCTTGGGAAGGCCTTGCCGGATGGATGGGGTGTATTCGGTTCACGTGTGTCGACTGAATACCTTCCAATGTTCGCCGACACTGATGGATGAGAACATAACGACGTGCCGACGGACACACCACATCTCCGAGAAGAAACTGTGAATATGGCTATTAATCTTGCGGTTGGAGCTGCTCGGTGTTGGGCGTCTTGACTCTGAAATGCACAAATGTTTGGTTTCAGTTTACACTCGGAGAGGATTTGTTCTTTTTTTTTTTTTTTTTGCGAACACACTGTTATTTCATCTAGGTTTCTGTTTTCTGCTTTATTTTACAGTTTATAAGATTATATTATAGTTCCATTCCGTTTATATGCGTTTTCTCGTGTGTTTTGTGACGGGCAACAGGGATGATAGTTTTATGACCAAATATAGTCAGGTTTATGCTTGAAAAAAAGAAGAGAAATTCTATAAAAATAAAAAATAAATGATTTTAATATCTTATGCAATTTACTTCTCTCAGGTAAATGTATCGTGATTATACAGTCGTGCTCAGAATTAATGGCACCCCTGGTAAATATGATCAAAACTGGCTGTAAAAAATAATTCTGCATTGTTTATCCCTTTGATATTCCATTCAAAAAATTGGCAAAATTCTAACCTTTCATTGAAGCAAAAGAAGTGAAATCACACTATGAAATAAATGTTTTTCTCCAAAACACTCTGGCCATAATTATTGGCACCCCTAGAATTTTTTATGAGAATGTCTTACATTCTAAGACAATTTTAGGAAGTCAATTTGAACCTTTTAAGTTATCATTTCTATTATATCATAATTTCAACTTAATATATATATATATATATATATATATATTTGATCAAAAATACATTAAAAACAGTGAAATATTTTTGCAATGTAAATCAGCTGTTTTCTATGTGAATATATAGTAAAGTGTAATTTATTCCTGTGATTTTCAGCATCATTACTCCAGTCTTCAGTGTCACATGATCCTTCAGAAATCACTCTAATATGAGGATTTATAAAAGGTTTTTCTTGCTTTTTGGGGGATGGAAAATACCACTTATTTACAGTATTAAATGGAAATATTTTGAGATGTCACGGGGTAAAATATCATACAGTATTAAAGCCATATTATGTTTTGAAGCCATATTTCTTGACTGTTCTTGTTTATCAATAAATAACAATTACAGAACATGAATACTTTTCATGAAAATATAATTTAAATAAAATGCATGTCACATTTACATAAATATATATAAAACTCACTACTCCTACACAACTATTTGTGAGACATACATTTTTTTTTTTGCAAAAAAAAAAAATTAAAACGTTTATGCGAGAATCTTTTTATACTCATAATGAGATACGACCCCCAAAATATGCGATAGCCTACATTTGTTTTGAAATGCCAAAATTATGTTCACAACCCTGCCAACTCCACTTATGCAATATTTTCTCCCAGCAGCTGCAATGAATTCATACTTCCATGAGGAGAAGAGCATTCCCACATTTATCAAATTGAAAATTTAATTTACTCAAACGGAGTGAGACAGTGTTATACATGCAGAGAAGTTCCAGATGACACGAGTCTCAGAAGCCGAGCACAGAGAATAAAGTGGAAAAATAAATAACTCGAGATTTCGCCTCGGAAAACAGGAGAGAAGAGTGTGGAGAGCAAGAAAATGTGTTTGTCGAGGCGTGTAATTAGCAATTACATTGGGTGTCATCAGTGATAACTATTTCAGCGCAGATATGTGGGGTAAAGTGGGCCAGAGAGACAGTAAATGAAGCGTTGCACCTGCGGTCGGGTCGGCACCGGCCAGAACCAAAGCCAGAAAACTGGCCACTGTGATGCCGAGCAAGATGGCCACCATCTGCAAGCACAGCTTTAAAAGCAATTTATTTCTCAGGACCCCGAAGCTGACCCCGCTTGAGACGAGCAGATTTGTATGAAATCGCATTGCATATGCCATCAGAGGACAGATGGAGCGATCACAGGCTAAGTGAGACTCTGAGAGGTCGTTCAAAGTGTCCCGTCAAACTAACAGATCTGCAAACAGCTGGTTCCTTTAGACCTTTATCTCAAACCTCTGATCAGGAGAGACTGAGAGAATCAAGCGGTGCTGGAGAACATCTGAGTTATGAAGTGACCTCACAGTCACAGGACGAGTCCACGCATTCATGCAGTCGCTGCAGATGTCCTACGGTATATGGAAACCCATTTCTGCCGCATAAGAGAAAAAACATGCTGACATAATGACATAAAAAGTCCAACCCGATCTCACGGTAATTCGTACGAATTTTACGAGGTGACTAATTCGTCTAATTCATACGATTTCGTACGAATTACCTACCCCTGACCCCGCCCCTAAACCTACCCATCACGTGGGTTTAGACAAAACATACGAATGGACGAGTGAGGTCGTAAAAATTAGCCACACTAGCCACATTTTAATCACTCGTACAAATTTGTACGAATTAGCCATATTTTCATCATTCGTTCAAATTCGTATGAATTAGCCAAATTTTAATCACTCGTAGGAATTCGAACGAATTAGCCACATTTTAATCACTCGTATGAATTCGTACGAATTAGCCACATTTTAATCACTCGTATGAATTCGTACAAATTAGCCACATTTTAATCACTTGTACGAATTAGCCACATTTAATCACTTGTACGAATTCTTTTGAATTAGCCACATTTTAATCACTCGTACGAATTCGTACAAATTAACCACGTTTTAATCACTTGTACGAATTAGGCAAATTTAATCACTTGTACGAATTCTTTTGAATTAGCCACATTTTAATCACTCGTACGAATTCGTACAAATTAACCACGTTTTAATCACTTGTATGAATTTAGCCACATTTTAATCACTCGTACGAATTAGCCACATTTTAATCACTCTTACGAATTCGTACAAATTAGCCACATTTTAGTCACTCGTATGAATTAGCCCCATTTTAATCACTCGTACGAGTTAGACAAATTTCAATCACTCATTTGAATTCGTACAAATTAGGCACATTTTAAACACTCGTGTGAATTAGCCACATTTTAATCACTCGTATGAATTCGTACGAATTAGCCACATTTTAATCACTCGTACGAATTTTTTTGAATTAGCCACATTTTATTCACTCGTACGAATTCATACAAATTAACCACGTTTTAATCACTTGTACGAATTAGCCACATTTTAATCACTCGTACGAATTAGCCATATTTTAATCACTCTTACGAATTCGTACGAATTAGCCACATTTTAATCACTTGTGAGATTGGTCGTGAGGTAGCGTTGAAAGAGTCATAATTATGACATACTAAGTAACAATTATGACATAAAAAGCTGAATTTACACATACAAAGTCATAATTATTACTTAGTGTGTTATAATTATAACTAGGTTGTATTTTAGTAATAATTATGACTTCTAATAATAATACGTATTACTCATGTCCTCATTTTCAAGTTTATGTCACAGTTATGACTTTGTATTCATAATTATGACTTTGTATGTCATAATTATGACTTTGTATGTCATAATTATAACGTAGTAAGTCATAATTTTGACATACTAAAACTTATGTCATAACTTTGACTTGTAGCATTATTTTGATTTTGAATTAGTATGTCATAATTTCAACTTTTTGTCTCATCATTTCGACCTTTTAATCTCAATTTCGATGTGTATGTCATAATTTTAATTGTCGTCATTTCAACTTTTTAAGTCTGTTGGTTGTGGATCTGAAACAAACGACCAGGTTCAGTGCGTCTTATTTTCCGGAGCATTACTGCATTAACTGAATCGAACTACTGTGCACTTTGGAGGCGTCTAATGAATAATTCGATAATCGCCTAAAAATAGACTTCACATTATGCTGCTCGCTGCCCTGTAATTAGTTTAATTGTGGCTTTGAGACGGGTAAAGCACTGCAGTGGATGATTAAGGGCTGTTTGCTTTCACTTGATCAGCCTTCTGATCCTCCCTGTTTACATTACTGAACATTTTATGGACTAGCATTAATTATTACGGTACAATGATAGTTGCATAACATGATATACTACTGATATTATGAAAAACATCTGCTAAATAAATGCACATTTACATCAGCGATTCTCAACTCTTCTAAAAGCAGTCAAATGCAAATAATAAATGCAACACACTGTATATAATCATGCAAAATTAAATAAACAGAATTGTTCAGAAGTCATGCGTCCAATCGACAGTGTTCCTATAAACCTGCCATTGCATATTAATATTACTGTATTGACTCTGTGACTTTACGCTTTTGTCCCTCTATTGAATAAAAGCATCTGCTAAATGCAAATATGCAAAATCATCGAGTTAAAGCTTGTAAAAGACGAGAAACACGCAGCGATGTGCTCAACAACTACAAGACAATAAACAGTTAAATTAAACAAAATTAAAAATTAAAATTAAAAACAGTTATAGAGTATCACCATCCTGTGCCAAACAAATACAAGTGTGTGTGTGTGTGTGTGTGTGTGAGAGTGAGTGAGTGAGTGAGTGATTGTGTGTGTGTATGAGTGTGTGTGTGAGTGAGTGTGTGTGTGTGTGTGTGTGTGTGTGTGTGTGTGTGAGAGAGAGAGAGAGAGAGAGAGAGAGTATAATAAACCTTATTCAGAGCAGTGCCATGACAGGTATGAAAGTGAGGCTGTGAGGGACAGACTTACCGTGTTTCCAATGGCATCCGCTGTAAAAAGTAAATAAAGCTCCTAGATTACTTACAATTTTACACAACTTACATTGTCTGGAGTTTTTTTGTCAACTGAAATTTCTTGGAAAGATATTTTTCCAGTGTTTCATGAGCAGAACAGTCCGAAAACACATTAAATAACAGTACAGCCCATTGAAGAGATGCATGACTATCCCTCACAGCCTCGCTTTCATTCTCATTAAAAATCAAAGATGGCGCTGCCGTGAAAAAGGCGTATTGAGTGTAATATTAGTCTCAGTATGGTCTGAAAGTATAAATTCCAGGAGTTTTTAGTAAATTTAAAGTCTTGTGTTCAAACTCAATCTCCTCCTCCATCTGCTAATGGCCTGTTGAGCTTCTCAGCGACTCGCTTCACACGAGTGTGTGTGTGTGTGTGTGTAGGTTCTGCAGTGGCGTAAATACTTCAGGGACAAACCGGCTCCAACAGGACCAGCTTTTGTTTGCAGTCGAGTCGACGATGTGGGAATGTCCAATCAATTCATTTACTGTACAAAACCACGGCCGGCGCTCCAGGAGGTCTTTGTTCCTGGGAATATAATGCCAACGGTCAGACACGACAATCACATGCTGTTTCAATTCACTCTGATGACCCTTGACGGGATAAAAGTGAATTCAGGTGAATTTCCGGC
This sequence comes from Pimephales promelas, assembly GCF_988280905.1. Lineage (NCBI taxonomy): Eukaryota > Metazoa > Chordata > Actinopteri > Cypriniformes > Leuciscidae > Pimephales > Pimephales promelas. Next base: position 34,466,996 of record NC_142782.1, on the reverse strand, counting down.
CATGAGAGTGAAGGACCGTAGAGAGAATAGACTCTGCTGCTTTCGTTCATATCCTTATTATAAAAGTAAAGGACAATTATAAAAAAATCTAAACAATTAAAGTTGAGTGTGTGTGCATCATTCTGTAGAATCAGAGTTGAACATCTAAATCTAAATATCTATTTGAAATTATGGTTTTATTTAAACGGATGTAATCATTTCTCCTGTATTATGCCGTATATCCCTGTGAAACGCTTCTGGAACGAGAAACAAATGTGGGCGGGGCTTGATTGTGCCTGTGTGGAATTGATTGGACGGTTGTGGTTTGCTATTGGCTGATCTCATGTGAGTGACAGGTTGCCCCGCCCACATCATCAGAGAAGAGACGCTGCAAGAGGAACTTATTCTGATTCAAGATTACTACAGGAATTTAACAAACTAACTAATAATAATCATTTCTAATATAAATACTAGGGATGTAACGATACCCTCATGTCACGATTCGATACATATCACGATACTGAATATCACGATACGATATTATTGCGATACACTAACAAATACGATAAAAGGTTAACAAAAAATGCACTGCTGATTAAAATGCTTACTTTGGTATTACACTGTGGGTTTAAATGAATAGGCTTGTAACCCAAGGACAATAGAGACACTAGAATAACAATATTCATGATTCTGAAGCTGAAAATACAGAATTATTTTAGACGAATATGCTTGATCTTGACTAGATATATTTAAATTAAAACTGGTAACATAAGATATTTGGCATTATTAGGACCCACAAATATTCCCCCATTGTATTATTATACATTATAATCAACATTATATATAGTATTTTAACCCCTTAAGTGTCACGGCCCACCGGTGGGCCCAAATCCATTACATTTTTAAAACAGTATTATCCTATACTAAACCTAAACTAATCTTGACAAACTATATATAATTTTAAATATATATGATTTTCAAAATATATAACAGAGGAGCCGTAATTTATCAATTTGCAACAAGAATATTTTCATACTCTTTCATACTTTCATACTCATACTCTAACCTTTATTTTGAAATTGTGATGAACATGAAAAATCATGAAAGAAGGGTAGAAACCTGTTTGTTTTCATGCCAAAAGTTCAAAAGAAAGCCTCCATTCAATTATTTTATAATTATAATTATTATTATTTCATATCGAAATGGAGGCGCCCTTATATGAGCAGTAATGGAGTCTGGTTGTGCCCTAGTGAAAAAGTTTGGTACTGCGCCCAAACAAAATCTCACTAAAAGCTCATTTTTTGAGATATCAACCTAAAATTTGAAACACAACTTATTCAGATTTTTAGAGCTGCAAGGTTTTGAAAATATATATTTTATATAAAATATGAATAATTAAAATTTTTATATTGTACATTTTCATAAACTCAAACTTCTATAACTGTTTCACATTCTTAATTTATTTCACTTCTACAAAAATCTGCCAAATGTCTTCTTTAAAACGAGACCATTTTTTACGTCTATATTCCAGAGCATTCTTGAATTACAACCATTTAAGTTCGAAATGTGCATTTTCATCTATATTCAAAAACGGGGGGGGGGGGGGTGACACTTAAGGGGTTAATGTAGTACTAACACTAACTCTGAAAACCATTTTTATTTTGGGGGAACTATCCACGATACATATTGTCACTATCCACGATACGTACTGTTGCATTTTGTATTGCGATATATCGCGGCACGATATTTTGTTACACCCCTAATAAATACTGCAGTCCATTTTGATTGGATGGGGCCTTTAAAGCGAGTCAGTGTCCAGCAGAAAGGATTGACCGGTGTTCAAGCGTTACCTCCATGGAGACGATGCAGGACTGGCATTGAATTTGTTCCAGTCTTCTGGTCCCAGATCTGTGAGTCAGTGTGAAGCACGTGTGTCGTCCACGGGACGTTTCCTTGACAACGGATGACGGACAGTGCCGGACCAATACACACCTTCAGGGTAACTATCCACGACACACACTACACTCACACCCTGCTGTCTACATAGGCAACATCCTAACTAACATGCAGCCTCATTAGTGACTGATCTGCATCTCCATATGCCCCTCTTTAGGCACAGCCGGGTTAAAGTCCCCATGAAATCAAATATATTGGGCTTTTAGAGTGAATATGTTAGTCTTACTGATATCTATAAGCTAGTGTGCTCCCAAACAATGACAAAATTGACATTTTTGAAGATCTTACAGTCTCTCGTCTCACTTCTGCCGATATGATCAGTGATTTTGATGACATCACTTCAGCTTCTCATCAGATTTTCTGTCCAATCAAAGGCTCCCTAGAATCTGAAGCTCCGCCCCTACACTATAAATAGTTGCTGAAATCGGTCAATCGTTCACACATTTACTAATTCCTACATAGTGCACTAAATAGGTGATAGTGAACGATTCAGACGGTGTAAATATGCTTCTCATTGAGGCGAATGAAGTCGTTAGTGTCACGCGAACCGTCGCAGAAATGGTCCAGAGACTCGATATACAGAGCGGATCATATGATCGAGTCGAAAGCGATGAACGAATATTTTTCCCGAGTCATTTGGTTCATTCAACAAACAAAACGAACGAATTGACTCGGAAAAATATTCGTTCATTTTGAAACAGGAGAGTCACGAACGCGCATCACAGAGCAAGAGCAAGGCGAGCATTTGAGCTTATAAAACTTCAACTTTGCTATTATTTTTTTAAATGACCGCTCGTTTCGCTTGATAAGACCCTTATTCATCGTCTGATCTCGTTTAAATCCCTTTGAACAGTTTGCACTGAAACTGTCTTTTGGACCTCAGACCGTTTGGTCCCCATTGAAGTCCATTATATGGAGAAAATCCTGGAATGTTTTCATCAAAAACCTTCATTTCTTTTCAACTGAAGAAAGAAAGACATGGACATCTTGGATGACATGGGGGTGAGTAAATTATCAGCAAATATATATTATAATTATAATGTCTTTTTTTTTTTGCAATATAATGCATTTGATGATATAAATCTGACATTTTTACTAAGATTTGATAATTTATAACATAAAGTGCTGAATTCAGTATATTTTTATTAACATTTACCTCAACTGGCCTTCTGTCTTGAATGGGTTTTTTTTTTTTCATTGCAATGCATTCTGTGCTCGCTTCACTGTGAAGGACACACACACAATGCCTGGGTTTACAATAAAAGAATAGCATTCAGTTGCAATCCCTGTTTGGCTTCAGTGTTGCTGTAAATATAGTCATTTCAAGTTACAAGTTTAAATGAAACAAATAAGACATCTATAAAACGTCTGCAGTGTGATTTTGTCCAGGGTCTTATTTGTCACTTCTTCAGTCGAATGCCTTATCTTCTCCGTCCTCTCCTCAGCGCTGAGAAGCTCTTCAAGGTCGTTCTAATGTTGGTTCAGGGTCAGTCGGGTGTCATATCGCCGCAGAGAACTACTTAACACACCGGGGGTAAAGCAAATCTCCTCAATCACAGCTGAATTTGCCAGTCAGGAGGACTGAGCTCACATATGCTGGCGGGTTTAGTGTGTGTGATGAGAGCAGTCGGCCGTGGTGATTTAGATGTGAATCGGGGCCAGGAGAGGCTGATAAACGACCAGCGGATGATTCAGCCAAACCTGCGAGCCGAGCGCTCTCTAATACTGTAATATGACACGCCTCACATTCATACAGCGTTCAGCTTTGTGTTTGTGTCCTGATGGAAGGTTAATGTCACGTACACTATACCGTTAAAAAAGATGTCACATGGCTGCATTTACTTGAACAGTAAAAACAGCAAAATATTATTACAATGTAAACAGCTGTTTTCTATGTGAATATATAGTAAAGTGTAATTTATTCCTGTGATTTTCAGCATCATCAGTGTCACATGATCCTTCAGAAATCATTAGTTTGAGAAACATTTATGATTATTATCAATGTTGAAAATGGTTCGTATTTTTTTGTGGAAACTGATACAGGATTTTATGATGAATGGGATTTAAAAGCGTTCATTTGATATGGAATATTTTGAAACATTATAAATGTCTTTACTGTCACTTTCTGATCAATTTTATGCATCCTTGATAGATATTAATTTGTTAGAAAAAGTAAATAAGTACAATACGTGCTAGTTGGATCATTTTGACAGAAGATGCATTAAAAATGTACAAAAATTTACTGACAAAATGTTAAAGGAGAAGTACACTTTAAAAAAAAAAAAAAAAACTTTTGCTGATAATTTACTCACCCCCATGTCATCCAAGATGTCCATGTCTTTCTTTGACATGGACGAGCATTTGTGCTTTTAAAACTTAAACTTTTTAATCTCTTGAATGAACGATTCAGCCAAAAATGCATTTTTTTTTTATCAGTGACTTGATTGGATGATTATGTAATTAATAAACTTTCTAATTATGACTTATGAAAACCCGAATTCAAAATTAGAATATTGTGAAAAGGTTTTCATATCTGTAAGCCATAATTATCAAAATCATAACAAATAAAGGCTTAAAATATCTCACTTTGCATGATGTAATGAGTCTATATTATATAATAGTTTCTTTAGGTTGAATTACTGAAAAAATTAACTTTTGCACCATTTTCTAATTTTCAAGCTTTACCTGTATATGCATTAACACAATTTAACTTGAAACTGACCTCTTTATCATCTCCAAACAATACGTCACAGCAAAACGGCTCCGGTGAGGCCTAAAACAAGGAGAAAAAAATTATTAGTTTGGATATTGATGATGTGTAACACATACGTCATGCTGAAATCACCACTGATTCTCTTCGTTTGTCTGTAGGATTATAGAGAAGTGCATCATGGGAGATTTTCCAAGTAATTTAGTATTTAGTAAACTACTGTACATTCAATGTTGGAAAAACAAAGAATGTCCATGTAGAGATGGGTTTCAAATTTGACATTATGAATACAAATGATAATATTTGCAAAATGTTATAATATTGAAATTTTATGCTTAAATGCTGCAAAAATAGGTAATTTGTCGCACAATCAATACTTATTTGATTAGTCCCATGCTGTAGAAATAGAACAGAATCATAATTAGGCTATTTTACTTCATAATTGCTTACATTATATCAAACATAAAAAAATTGTAATGATCCCAAACTTTTTAACTTGTTTAAACATGAACTAAATTACTGTTTGTTTGCTTTAACTGTATAACGGCAAGTAAATGGCAGGCATTTAACTAGCCGGTTTTACTTTATTCTGATGGTCCATTTATGTTGTAATTCTCATTAGGGTGTTAGTCGGGTTAGGGTTAGAATAAGTTGACATGTAGTTGCAAAGTTACTTATAGTCAAAAGGGACCATTAAAACAGAGTGTTACCAATTAGCCTAGCCACTTACAAGAAAGCGAGTTTCTTCATCTTTAATGAAGTAGCTAATGATACAAGTTGAGTCCTGAGACAAAAGCGCACCGTAGGCCTTTAAAGCAGCGCGAGCGACAGAAGGGCACGTGTGCGTGTCATGAAATGAAGAGGCATTGGTTTTATTATGACAGTCCTGTCGTCCCTGCTGTTTCCATCAGTGTGGCACAGCATCCACGTCCAACATTTGGCGGCTCGTATGGCGCAGTAAAGCTCTGTGCGCAGGAGGACAGGTGGACGGGTTCGACATGACAGTCCAAATGGGATGAAGTCCACGTCTGTAATTGTCATCGAGAAAAGCAGAAAAAACCTCCAAGAGCTGAAGAGAAGAGGCTTGGGGCCTCATGTACAAAGACTTGCGTTGAATTCATGCTAAAACAATGTAAAAACATGCTAAAATGTAAAATTGAGCGCACATGTACAAGCATTGCCTTTAAACATTTAAATATGGTAATTAGTCCAATTTGGCCAAAATAAACCTGCAAGAATATGGCTAAAGCCAGCAAGAAACCAAATTTCACTGAAAATGTTTTCTATGTGAATATATAGTAAAGCGCAATTTATTCCTGTGATTTCCAGCATCATTACTCCAGTCTTCAGTGTCACATGATCCTCCAGAAATCACTTATATGATGATCAAGACACATTTATGATTATAAATCAGTGTTGAAAACAGCTGTGCTTCTGCTTCATATTTTTTCATGGAAACCGTGATATAGCATTTTCAGGATTTTTTAAAGAATAAAAACTTAAAGGTCCCGTTCTTCGTGATCCCATGTTTCAAACTTGAGTTAGTGTGTAATGTTGTTGTCAGAGTAAAAATAATATCTGTAAAATTATAAAGCTCAAAGTTCAATGCCAAGCGAGATATTTTATTTAACAGAAGTAGCCTACATCGAAAGGCCTGTTTGGACTACATTTATTTTTTTTTTTTCTGTTTGGACTACATTCCTCTACGACGTCCTTCTTTAATGACGTCAGTAGAACAGTTTTCTGACTAACGTCCGCCCACAGAAACACTCCCTCAATATAACTTACAATGTTTACTCAGCTCTTACGGTGATTTTCTGAAGTAAAACTGACGCTTCATCTTTTGTGTGATGTACAATAAACTTTATTAAACTCATCAGTATATGTTTGATCATCATTCGGTCCGAAACAGCAGACTTGTAGGCTATTAATAAATAATGGATACAAGCGCAGATGACAAACACGTTATAATAACTGTAATTAAACTACTAAACTATACCTGTTCCATCTCTATACAGCACTCTGACTCTGTAGGCATTATTGTCCGACTCGAGATGAACATCGTTACTGAGAGTTTCTGATATTATCTTCATAGCGTGAGATGATAAAGAGAGACTGAGCGCGAGCTCATGAAGCTCCGCCCCCTGTGCCGGCAGCAGCAGCTCATTTGCATTTAAAGGGCACTCACTCACACAGCGCGTTTTTCTGAGCCCCAAAAAAATGCTGTAAAAATGATATGTTGGGTATTTTTAGCTGAAATTTCACATACACATTCTGGGGACATCAGAGACTAATTTTACATCTTGTGAAAGGGGCATAATAATCAAACACATATAGAAATATTCTAATCTTTTGTAACATTATAAATGCATTTACTGGCACTTTTAAACAAATTCAACGCGTCCTTGCTGAATAAAAAGTTTTTTTTTTACTTTTCTGACCGAATTAATGAAGCTTATTTTTTATTCCTGGTTAAGCCAACGCTGCCATTGCTAGACGGGTTTGCACATGCTTTATGTTCTTACTTAATCACATTATAGAATATTTTAATAAGACTCGTGTGACATAATTTGTAATTTATAAATTTTTTGACATATTATTAAGCAATATCTGACAGCTGGTGGTGCGATAGAACAATTCGTGGTGTAATGTTTGCCACTTCACTTTATTGCCAACGGATAAAAATTAAGGCAAATGTACTTACGCCAGACATGAAGTTTACTCGGAGGAACGCACATTCTTACGTTAATTTCACTGTTAGTACATCTGGTCCTTGAACGTGAAAACTGGCGTACGCTGTGTTTTTGTGCGTACGCATAAGGCCCCAGATCCCCCGCTGACACCAGTCAAAGCACAGCGGCGCAAACACACACGCAAACACACACTAGGGTGTGTGTGTCCACCTGCTCTCCAGAACGCTGCTGCCTTTCATCGATCTCTCTTTCACTGAATGCTCTGGATAATGCATCTATGGTTCATTTGTCACTGAAGACTTTAAACTGATTATCTGTTCTTTGCCACTCTTATAGCCTTTATTTTGTAGTTTTACTATAAGACAGTAAGAAACCACAACAACACCTGCATAGAAATGACACAACACTCATCCATCCATCCAATGACTCGCTTGGTTTAGTCCTCAGTTGTAAGTCGCTTAAGCATCTGCTAAATGTCTAAATGTAAATCTATCTAATCAATTATCTAATCAACCAATCACATGGCAGTGTCTTCAATGCATTTAGGGGTGTGGTCCTGGTCAAGACAATCTCCTGAACTCCAAACTGAATGTCAGAATGGGAAAGAAAGGTGATTTAAGCAATTTTTAATTGTGGCATGGTTGTTATTTCACAATCTGCTCAGTTACTGGGATTTTCACCCACAACCATTTCTAGGGTTTACAAAGAATGGAGTGAAAAGGGAAAAACATCCAGTATGGGTCAGTCCTGTGGGCGAAAATGCCTTGTTGATGCGAAAGGTCAGAGGAGAATGGGCCGACTGATTCAAGCTGATAGAAGAGCGACTTTGACTGAAATAACCACTCGTTACAACCGAGGTATTCAGCAACGCATTTGTGAAGAAGACACAACACACACAACCTTGAGGCGGATGGGCTACAACTTCAAATTGGGCTTCAAATTGGTTTCTTGAACATGTCAATGAGTTGACTGTACTAAAATGGCCGCCACAGTCACCAGATCTCAACCCAATAGAGCATCTTTGGGATGTGGTGGAACACACAACGTAATTCTGAGATAATTAAAGGAGTAGTTCACTTTTGAAAAAACTTTGCTGATAATTTACTCACCCCCATGTCATCCAAGATGTCCATGTCTTTCTTTCCTCAGTCGAAAAGAAATTAAGGTTTTTGATGAAAACATTCCAGGATTTTCTCCATATAATGGACTTCAATGGGGTCCAAACGGTCCAAGGTCCAAAA